>NC_037681.1:903153-1166113 GCF_003255815.1 Theropithecus gelada
CAACATGGCACAAGTATACATATGTAACAAACCTGCACCTTATGCACATGTACCCTACAACTTAAAGTATAATAATAATAAATAATTTTTTTAAAAAAATGAAATGAATGAAATCGTCGGAGAGCAGTTTCTTGGAACACTTCTTTCTGGGTTTTATTTCAGGACATTTCACTTTTCGCCATAGACTTCATTGCACTGCAAAATATCCCTTTTTCAGGTTTACAAGAATAGTGTTCAAACCTGCCTTATGAGAAAAGAGGTATAACTCACTGAGTGGAATGTACACATCACAAAGTAGTTTCTCAGAAATCTTCTCCCCATATTTTAGCTGAAGAAATCTCTATTACCCCACATTACTGAATGTGATCGCAAATGTTTCTCTGCGAATCCGTCCATGAGGCAGTTTCACAACTGCGTAATTGAAAGAAAGTTTTATTTATGTGAGATGAGTATCCATATCTATCACCAAATCACCAAACAGTTACACAGAAAGTTTCTTTCCCGTTTTTGTCACAGGATATTTCCTTTTTCTCCATAGCTGTGCATATACTCCCGAATGTCTCCTGGTAATGTTTACTCCAAATGGGATTCCCCAATCGTCTATAAGAAGAACGTTATTACTCTGTGAGTGGAATGCACACGTCACAAAGCAGCTCCTCGGAAATCTTCTTTCCAGTATCTATTTGAGGATATTTCCGTTTTCACTGTAAGCCTCAATGTGCTCCCTAGTATCTCTTAGCTGACTAACCTAAAACAGTGTTATAATACTGTTCAATGAAAAACAAGGTTAATTCTGCGAGTGGCCTTCACATGACCTAGAGCAGTTTCACAGAAAGATTCCTTCTGGTTTTTATTGGAGCGTATTTCTTTATCAGGATATTCTTAAGAGTGTTCCCAAATATTCCTTCTCAAGTTCCACAGAAACAGTGATTTCAAACTGCTCAAGCCAAGAATGATTTATCTCTATGAGATGAATACACACATCACAAAGCAGTTGCTCAGAAAGCTTCTCTCCAGGTTTCATCGGAAGACATTTCCTTTCTCAGCACAAGCCTCCGGGCGCCACTTAATATCCCTTCACAGATTCCTCAAAGACAGAGTTTCCAAACTGGGAATGTAGTGTAAGCTTTAACTCTCTCAAGTGAATGCCCACATCAGAGAGCAGTTTCTTGGAACGCTTCTTTCTGGGTTTTATTTCACGATATTTCACTTTTCGTCGTAGTCTTCGAGGTGCTGCAAAGTGTCACTTTTTCTGTTTTGCAGAAACAGTGTTCATACACAGCCTTATGAGACTAGAGATATATCTCCCTGAGTGGAATGCACACATCACAAAGCAGTTTCTCAGAAAGCTTCTCTCCAGTTTTTATCTGACAATAATTCCTTTTTCACCATAGGCGAGAATGTAATCCAGAATATCCTTTTGCGGATTCATCCATAATGGAGTTTCCAAGCTGTGTAATGTGAAGAAATCTTTATCTATGTGAGATGAATACACATATCACAGAGAAGTTTCATAGAAAGCTTCTCTCCTGTTTTTCTCTGAGGCTATTTCCCTTTTCACGATAGGCATCAACATGCTCCCGAATATCACTTGGTGCGTTTTTGTCCAAAAGAGTTTCCCTGATGCTGTATGAGAAGAGAGGTATAACACTGTGAGTGGAATGCACACATCACAAAGCAGTTCCTTGGAAAGCTTCTCTCCAGTTTCGGTCTGAACATATTTTCTTTTTCACCACAAGCCTCAAAGTGCTACCGAATATCCCTTCACATGCTAAAGATACACAGGGTTAGAAAACTGCTCAATGAAAAGAGAGGCTTTCGCATGAACAGTAATCAAACACTGATTTATGGGAAAAGAGGTATATCTCCCTGAGTGAAATGCACACATCACAAAGCAGTTTCTCAGAAAGCTTCTCTCCAGTTTTTATCTTATGATATTTACTTTTTCACCATAGACTCAAATGTGATCCCGAATATCCCTTCATGGATCCATCTATGACTGAGTTTCCAAGCTGTGTAATGGAAAGAAAGCTTTATGTCTGTGAGATGAATAAACATAGAAAAAAGCAGACTCTCAGAAAACTTCTTTCCAGTTTTTATCTGAAGATATTTCCTTTTTCACCATAGTTCAGAATATTCTCCTGAATGTCCATTCACGGATCCATCCATGACAGAGTTTCCAACCTGTGTAATGTAAAGAAAGCTTTATCTATGTGAGATGAATACACATATCACAGAGCAGTTTCATAGAAAGCTTCTTTCCAGTTTTTGTCTGAGGCTCTTTCCCTTTTCACCATAGGCATCAATATGCTCCCAGATATCCCTTGGTACCTTGTTCTCCAAAAGGGTTTCCTCAATGCTGTATGAGAAGAGACATACAATACTGTGAGTAAAATGCACACGTCACAAAGCAGTTCCTCAGAAAGCTTCTCTCCAGTTTCTATCTGAACGTATTTCCTTTCTCACTGTAAGAATCAAAGAGCTTCCGAATATCCCTTTGCACACTAAATATAAACAGTGTTGGAAAACTCTTCAAAGAAAAGGGAAGCTTCACTGAGCCAGAGGAATTCACACAACACATAGCAATTTCACAGAAAACTTCCTTCTGGTTTTCATCTGAGGATATTTCTTTCTCCATATTCCAAAGAGCGATCCCAAATGTCCTTCCTGAGATACCACAGAAACAGCGATTTCAAACTGCTCAATCCAAGGAATGGTTTAACTCTATGAGATGAATACACACATCACAAAGCAGTTGCACAGAAAGCTTCTCTCCAGTTTTCAATGGAAGACATTTCCTTGCTCACCACAGGCCTCTGGTGCCACTAAATATCCCTTCGTAGATTCCTCAAAGACAGAGTTTTCAAGCTGGACAACGTAGAGTAAGCTTTAGCTCTGTGAAATGAAAGCACATATCACAAAGCAGTTTCTTGGAACACTTCTTTCTGGGTTTTATTTGAGGATGTTTCACTTTTCGCCATAGTCTTCAAAGGGCTCCAAATTATCATTTTTCCCATTTTACAGAAACAGTATTCAAACACTGCCTTATGAGAAAAGAGTTGTAAATCCTTCAGTGGAATGCACACATCTCCAAGAAGTTTCTCAGAAAGCTTCTCTCCAGTTTTTATCTGAAGATATTTCCTTTTTCACTATAGGCCTGAATATGCTCCCAAATGTCCCTTCGTGGATCCGTCCATGACGGAGTTTCCAAGCTGCGTAATGTAAAGAAAGCTTTACCAAGTGAGATGAATAAACATAGCAAAAAGCAGATTCACAGAAAGCTTCTATTCAGTTTTTCTCTGAATATACTTCCACTTTCACCATAGTCCTGAATGTGCTCCCAAATGTCCTTTCACGTATATGTCCATGTCAGAGTTTCCAAGCTGCGTAATGTACAGAAAGTTTTATCTATGTGAGATGAATAAACATAACAAGAAGCAGATTCACAGAAAGCTTCTTTCCAGTTTTTATCTGAAGGTATTTCCCGTTTAGTCATACTACTGAATGTGCTCCCAAATGTCCCTTTGCAAATCTGTCCATGACAGCATTTCCAACCTGCGCAATGTAAAGGAAGCTTTATCTATGTCAGATGAATACACATATCACAGAGCAGTTTCACAGAAAGCTTCTTTCCAGTTTTTGTCTGAAGATATTTCCCTTTTCACCATAGGCATCAATATGCTCAGGAATAGACCTTTGTACCTTTTTCTCCTAAAGGATTTCCCCAATGCTGTATGAGAAGAGAGGTATAACACTGTGAGTGAAATGCACACGTCACAAAGCAGTTCCTCAGAAAGCTGCTCTGCAGTTTCTATCTGAACCTATTTCCTTTTTCAACATAAGCCTCAAAGCGCTCCCGAATATCCCATCGTACGTTAAAGAAAAACAGTGTTAGAAAGCTGCTCAATGAAAAGGGAAGCTTAACTGAGCATGAGGAATTCACACGACACTGAAGAGTTTCACAGAAAGCTTCCATCTGTATTTTACCCGAGGATATTTCTTTCTCCATATTCTAAAGAGCGTTCCCAAATGTCCTTTCTGAGATTCCACAGGAGCAGTGATTTCAAACAGCTCAATCCAAAGAATGATTTAACACTGTGAGCTGCATACACACATCACAAAAGAGTTGCTCAGAAAGCTTCTCTTCAATTTTCAATAGAAGACATTTCCTTGCTTGCCACAGGCCTCCAGTTGCCACTTAATATCCCTTCTCAGAATCCCAAATGACAGACTTTCCAAACTCGCAAATGTAGAGTAAGCTTTAATTCTGTGAAATGAATGACCATGTCAGAGAGCAGTCTCTTGGAATGCTTCTTTCCAGGTTTTATTTGACAACATTTCACTTTTCACCTTATTCTTCAATGTGCTCTGAATATCACTTTTTTTAGTATGACAGGAACAGTGTTGAAACAGTGTCTTATGAGAAGAAAGGTATAACACCCTGAGTGGAATGCACACATCACCAAGCAGTTTCTCAGAAAGCTTCTCTCCAGTTTTTATCAGATGATATTTCTTTCTTCACCATTGGCCCGAATGTGGCCCCGAATATCCCTTCACAGATCCATCCATGACGTAGTTTCCAAGCTGCATAATGTAAAGAAAGCTTTATCTATGTGAGTTGAATAAACAACATAGCAAAAGGCAGATTCACAGAAAGTTGAATAGCAAAAGGCAGATTCACAGAAAGATTCTTTCCAGTATTTATCTGAATATATTTCCTCTTTTAACATAGTTCTGAATGTGCTCCCAAATGTCCCTTCATGGATCCGTCCATGACAGAGTTTCCAAGCTGTGTAATGTAGAGAAAGTTTTATCTATGTGAGATGAATACACATATCACAGAACAGTATCACATAAAGGGTTTCCCCGATGCTGTATGAGAAGAGAGTTATAATACTGTGAGCGAAATGCACACGTCACAAAGCAGTTCTGCAGAAAGCTTCTCTCCAGTTTCTATATCAACATATTTTGTTTTTCACCGTAAGCCTGAAAGAGCTGAAGTATATCCCTTTATACACTAAACATGAACAATGTTAGTGAACTGCTCAATAAAAAGAGAAGCTTAACTGAGCGAGAGAAATTCACATGACACAGCAGTTTCACAGAAAGATTCCTTATGGTTTTTATCTGAGGATATTTCTTTGTCCACATTCTAAAGATCGTTCCAATTGTCCCTCCTCCGATTCCACAGAAGCAGTGAATTCAAACTGCTGAATCCAAAGAATGATTTAACTCTATGAGGTGAATACACACATCACAAAGCAGTTGCTCTGAAAACTTCTCTGCAGTTTACATCGAAAGACATTTCCTTGCCCACCACAGGTGAATGAGCACCACTTAATATCCCTTCACAGATTCCTGAAAGACAGAATTTGCAAATGGGGCAATGTAGAGTAAGCTTTACCTCTGTGAAATGAATGCCCATATCCGAGAGCAGTTTCATGGTACGCTTCTTTCTGGGTTTTATTTGAGGATATATCACTTTTCACCATAGTCTTCAAAGCTCTCCAAAATATCACTTTTTCATTTTACAGGAACAGTGTTCAAACACTGCCTTATGAGAAAAGAGGTATAACACTCTGAGTAGAATACACACATCACAAAGGAGTTTCTCAGAAAGCTTCTCTACAGTTTTTATCTGAATATATCTCCTTTTTCGCAATAGGCCTGACTGTGCTTTCAAATATCCCATCGTGGATCCGTCCGTGATGGAGTTTCCAACTGTGTAATGTAAAGAAAGTTTTATCTACGTGAGATGAATAAACATAGCAAAAAGCAGATTCACAGAAAACTTCTTTCCAGTTTTTATCTGAAGATATTGCCTTTTTCACCATAGTCCTGAATGTGCTCCTGAATATCCCTTCGCGGATCCATCCATGACAGGGTTACCCAGCTACAAAATGTAGAGAAAGATTTATCTATGTGATATGAATACACATATCTAAAAACAGTTTCACAGAAAGGGTTTCCTAGATGCTGTATGAGAAGAGAGGTACAACACTGTGAGTGGAATGCACACGTCACAAAACAGCACTTCAGAAAGCTTCTTTCCAGTTTCCATCAGAACATATTTCCTTTTTCACTGTAAGCCTCAAAGTGTTCCCAAATATCCCTATGCACTCTAAACATAAACAGTGTTAGGAAACTGCTCAATGAAAAGTGAAGCTTAACTGGGAGAATGGAATTCACACGACCCAGAGCAGTTTCACAGGAAGCTTGCTTCTGGTTTTTATCTGAAGGTATTTGTTTTTCAGCATATTCTAAAGAGTGTTCCAATTTTTCCTTTCTCAGGTTCCACAGAAACAGTGATTTCAAACTGCTCAATTGAAAGAATGATTTAACTCTACGAGATGAATACACACATCACAAAGCAGTTACTCAGAAAGCTTCTCTCCAGTTTTCAAGGGAAGACATTTCCTTGCTCACCACAGGCCTCCGAGTGCCACTTAATATCCCTTCACAGATTCCCAAAAGATGTAGTTTCCAAATTGGGCAATGTAGAGTAAGTTTTAACTCTGTGATATGAAAACATGTATCAGAGTCCAGTTTCATGGAAGGCTTCTTTCTGAGTTTTATTTGAGGATGTTTCACTTTTCGCCATAGTCCTCAATGCGCTCTGAAATATCACTTTTTTGGTTTTACAGGAACAGTGTCCAAACACTGCCTTATGAGGAAAGAGGTATAACTCCCTGAGTGGAATGCACACATCACAAAGTAGTTTCTCAGAAAGCTTCTCTCCGGTTTTTGTCTGAAGATATTTCAATTTTCCCCACAGTCCTGAATGTGCTCCCGAAAGTCCCTTCGTCGATCCATCCATGACAGTGTTTCCAAGCTGCTTAAGGTAAAGAAAACTTTATCTATGTGAGATGAATAAACATCGCAAAAAGCAGATCCACAGAAATCTTCTTTCCAATTTTTATCTTAAGATATTTCTTCTTTCAACATAGTCCTGAATGTACTCCTGAATGTCCCTTCGCGGATCCGTCCATGACAGAGTTTCCAAGCAGTGTAATGTAAAGAAAGCTTTATTTATGTGAGGTGAATACACATATCACAGAGCAGTTTCACAGAAAGCTTCTTTCTTGCTTTTGTCTGAGGCTATTTCTCCTTTCTCTATATGCGTCAATATGCTACCAAATATCCCTTGGTACCTTTTTCTCCAAAAGAGTTTCCCTGATGCTGTATGAGAAGAAAAGTATAACACAGTGAGTGGAATGCACACGTCACAAAGCAGTTCCCCGGGAAGCTTCTCTCCAGTTTCGGTCTGAACATATTTCCTTTTTCACTGTAAGCCTCAAAGTGCTCCTGAATATCCCTTCACACGCTAAACATAAACAGGGTGAGAAAACTGCTACATGAAAAGAGAGGTGAAACTGAGCAAGAGCAATTAAAAAGACACAGAACAGTTTCACAGAAAGTTTCCTTCTGGATTTTACCTGAGGATATTTCTTTCTCCATATTCTAAGGAGCCTTCCCAAATGTCCTTCCTCAGATTCCACAAAAACAGTGATTTCAAACTGCTCAATCCAAACAATAGTTTCACTCTACGAGACCAATACACACATCACAAAGCAGTTGCTCAGAAAGCTTCTCTCCAGTTTTCATTGGAAGACGTTTCCTTGCTCACCACAAGCCTCTGGACACCACTTAATATCCCTTCACAGATTCCTCAAAGACAAATTTTCCAAACTGGGCAACAAAGAGTAAGCTTTAACTCTGTGAAATGAATACACATATCAGAGAGCAGTTTCTTGGAACGCTTCCTTTTGGGTTTTATTTGAGGATATTTCACTTTTTGCCATAGTCTTCAATGCGCTCTGAAATATTATGTTTACAGTTTTACAAGAACAGTGTTAAAACACTGCTTTATGAGAAAAGAGATAAAAGTCCCTGAGTCAAATGCACACATCATAAAGCAGTTTCTCAGAAAGCTTCTATCCAGTTTTTATCTCAATAACTCACCATAGGCCTGAATGTGCTCCCGAATGTCCTTTGGCGAATCCATCCATGATGGAGTTTCAAAACTGCATAATTGAAAGAAAGCTTTATCTATATGAAATGAATAAACATATCTATCACAAAGCAGTTTCACAGAAAGTTTCCTTCCAGTATTTGTCTGAGGATATTTTCTTTTTCACCATAGCCGTTCATACACTCCCGAATGTCCCCTGGTAGATTTTTCTCCAAAAGGGATTCCCCCACCCTCTATGAGAAGAAAGATATAATTCAGTGCATGGAATGCACACATCACAAAACCACTCTTTGGGAGGTTCTCGCCAGTTTCCATCCGAAGATATCTCCTTTTACACCATAAGCCTCAAAGCACTCCCAAATATCCCTTCACAGACTAAACAAAAACAGTGTTAGAATACTGCTCAATGAAAAGAGAAGCTTAACTGTGCAACCAGAATTCATGCAACATAGTGTAATCTCACAGAAAGCTTCCTTCTGATTTCTATCTGATGGTATTTCTTTTTCAGGATATTCAAAAGAGTGTTCCCAAATGTTCTTTCTCAGATTCAGCAGAAACAGTAATTTCAAACTGCTCAATCCAAAGAATGATTTAATTCTATGAGATGAATACAAACATCACAAAAGAGTTGCTCAGAAAGGTTCTCTCCAATTTTCGATAGAAGACATTTCCTTGCTCACCACAGGTCACCAGTTGCAACTTAATATCCCTTCACAGAATCCTCAAAGACAGACTTTCCGAACGGGAAAATGTAGAGTAAGCTTTAACTCTGTGAAATGAACGGACATGTTAGAGAGCAGTTTCTTGGAATGCTTCTTTCTGGGTTTTATTGGATGACATTTCACTTTTCTCCATAGTCTTAAATGTGCTCCGAATATTCCTTTTTCAGTTTTACAGGAACAGTGTTCAAACAGTGCCTTATGAGAAGAAAGGTATAACTCCCTGAGTGAAATGCACACATCACGAAGCAGTTTCTCAGAAACCTTCTCTCCACTTGTTATATGATGATATTTCCTTTTTCACCAAAGTCCCAAATGTGATTCTGAATATCCCTTCGTGGATCCATCCATGACGGAGTTTCCAAGCTGTGTAATGTAAAGAAAGTTTTATCTATGTGAGATGAATAAGCATAGCAAAAACAGATTCCCAGAAAACTTCTTTCCAGTTTTTATCTGAAGATATTTCCTTTTTCACCATAGTCCTGTATGTGCTCCCGAATGTCCCTTCGGGGACCCATCCATGACAGAGTTTCCAAGCTGCGGTAATGCAAAGGAAGCTTTATATATGTGAGAAGAATACACAAATCACAGAGCAAATTCATAGAGAGATTCTTTCCAGTTTTTGTCTGAGGCTATTTCCCATTACACCATAGGCGTCATCATACTCCCGAATATCACTTGTTACCTTATTCTCCAAAAGGGTTTCCCCTATGCTGTATGAGAAGATAGGAATAACAATGTGAGTGGAATGCACACGTCACAAAGCAGTTCCTCGGAAAGCTTCTCTCCAGTTTTGGTCTGAACACATTTCTTTTTCACCGTAAGCCTCAAAGCGCTCCGGAATATCCCTTCACATGCTAAACATAAACAGGGTTAGAAAACTGCTCAATGAAAAGTGAGGATTAACTGAGCAAGAGGAATTAAGACGACACAGAGCAGTTCCACAGAATGCTTCCTTCTGGATTATAGCTGAGGATATTTCTTTCTATATATTCTAAAGAGCGTTCCCAAATGTCCTTCCTCAGATTCCACAAAAACAGTGATTTCAAACTCCTCAATCCAAAGAATGGTTTAACTCCATGACCTGAATACACACATCACAAAGCAGTTCCTCAGAAAGCTCCTCTCCAGTTTTCATCAGAAGACAGTTCTTAGCTCACCACAAGCCTCCGTATGCCACTTAATATCCCTTCACAGATTCCTAAAAGACAGACTTTCCATACTGAGCAAAGTAGAGTAAGCTTTAACTCTTTGAAATGAATGCACATATCATAGAGTAGTTTCTTGGAACGCTTCTTTCTCGGTTTTATTTGAGGATATTTCACTTTTCGCCATAGTCTACAATGCACTGCAAAATATCACTTTTTCAGTTTTACAGGAACAGTTTTCAAACACTGCTTTATGAGAAAAGACATAAAACTCCCTGAATGGAATGCACACATCACAAAGCAGTTTCTCAGAGAGCTTCTCTCCAGTTTTTAGCTGAAGATATTTCCTTTCTCACCATTGGTCTCAATGTGCTCTCGAATGTCCCTTCACAAGGCCGTTCATGATGGCATTTCAAAACTGCGTAATAGAAAGAAAGTTTATCTATGTGAGATGAATAAACATATCAAAAACAAAGCAGTTTCACAGAAAGCTTCTTTCCAGCTTTTGTCTGAGGATATTTCCTTTTTCACCATAGCCGTCCATATACTCCCGAACATCCCCTGGTAGCTTTTTCCCCAAATGGGATTCCCCAATCCTCTACCAGAAGAAAAGTAAAACTCAGTGAGTGGAATGCACAAGTCACAAAGGATCTCCTCCGAAATCTTCTCTCCAGTATCCATCTGAAGATATTTCCGTTTTCACTGTAAGCCTCAAAGCACTCCAGAGTATCCCTTAGCTGACTAATGAAAAAACAGTGTTAGAATACTGCTCAATGAAAACGGAAGCTTAACTGTGTGAGTGGACATCACATGTCCTAGAGCAGTTTCACAGAAAGTTTTCTTCTAGTTTTTATTGGAGAGTACTACTTTTTCACCATATTCTTAAGAGCGTTCCCAAATGTCCTTTCTCAGGTTATACAAAAAACAGTGATTTCAAAGTGTTCAATCCAAATAATGACTTAACTCTATGAGATGAATACACACAACACAAAGCAGTTGCTCCGAAAGCTTCTCTCCAGTTTTCAACAGAAGACGTTACATTTCTCACCACAAGCCTCTGAGCGCCACTTAATATCCCTGCACAGATTCCTCAAAGACAGAGATTCCAAACTGTTTAACATAGTGTAAGCTTTAACTCTCTGATATGAATGCACACGTCAGAGAGCAGTTTCATGCAGCGCTTCTTTCTGGGTTTTATTTTCGGATTTTCACCTTTCACCATAGTTTTCAATGCATTGCAAAATATCACTTTTTCAGTTTTACAGGAACAGTGTTCAAATACTGTCTTATGGGAAAAGAGGTAAAACTCCCTGAGTGGAATACACACATCACAAAGCAGTTTCTCTGAAAGCTTCTCTCCAGTTTTTATCTGAAGATATCTCCTATTTCCCCACAGTCCTGAATGTGCCCCCGAATGTCCCTTTGCGAATCCTTCCATGACACAGTTTCAACACTGCGTAGTAGAAAGAAAGCTTTATCTTTGTGAGATGAATAGATATATCTATCACAAAGCAGTTTGACAGAAATCTTCTTTCCAATTTTTGTCTGAGGATATTAACTTTTTCAGCATAGCCATCCATATACTCCAGAATGTCCCCTGGTAGCTTTTTCTCCAAACGGGATTTCCCAATCCTCTAGGAGAAGAAAAGTGTAACTCTGTGAGTGGAATGCACACGTCACATAGCAGCTCCTCAGAAATCTCTCTACAGTATATAGCTGAAGATATTTCCGTATTCACAGAAGCCTCAAAGCGCTCCCGAGTATCCCTTAGCTGAGAAACCTAAAACGGTGTTAGAATACTGTTCAATGAAAAAACAAGCTTAACTCTGCGAATGGACTTCACATGATCTATAGCAGTTTCACAGAAAGATTCCTTCTGGTTTTTATTGGAGGGTATTTCTTTTTCAGCATATTCTTAAGAGCTTTCCCAAATATTCTTTCTCATATTCCACAGAAACAGCGATTTCAAACTGCTCAATCCAAAGAATGATTTATCTCTATGAGATGAATACACACATCTCAAGGCAGTTGCTCTGAAAGCTTCTCTCCAGGTTTCATCGGAAGACATTTCCTTTCTCACCACAAGCCTCTGGACGTCACTTAATATCCCTTCACAGATTCCTCAAAGACAGAGTTTCCAAACTGGGCAATGTAGTATAAGTTTCAACTCTCTCAAATGAATGCACACGTCCGAGAGCAGTTTCTTGGAACACTTCTTTCTGGGTTTTATTTCAGAGTATTTCACTTTTTGCTGTAGTCTTCAAGGTGCAGCAAAGTATCACTCTTTCCGTTTTGCAGAAATATTGTTCAAACACAGCCTTATGAGAAAAGAGGTATAACTCCTTCAGTGGAATGCACACATCACAAAGCAGTTTCTCAGAAAGCTTCTCTCTAGTTTTTACCTGAAGATATCTCCTTTTTCCCCGGAGGTCTGTATGTGCTCCTGAATGTCTCTTCACGAATCCGTCCATGACACAGTTTCAAAACTGCATAATAGAAAGAAAGTTTTATCTATGTGAGATGAATAGAGATATCTATCACAAAGCTGTTTCACAGAAAGCTTCTTTCCAGTTTTTGTCTGAGGATATTTCTCTTTTCACCGTAACAGTCCATACACTCCAGAATGTCCCCTGGTAGCTTTTTCTCAAATGTCTTCAATGCACTGCAAAATATCACATTTTCAGTTTTACAGGGACACTGTTCAAACACTGCCTTATGAGAAAAGAGGTATAACTCCCTGAGTGGAATGCACACATCACAAAGCAGTTTCTCAGAAAGCTTCTCTTCAGTTTTTATCTGAAGATATCTCCTATTTCCCCACAGGCCTGAATGTGCTCCCGAATGTCCCTTCGCGAATCCGTTTTTGACGCAGTTTCAAAACTGCGTAATAGAAAGAAAGTTTTATCTATGAGAGATGAATAGACATATTTATCACAACGCAGTTTCACAGAAAGCTTCTTTCTAGTTTTTGTCTGAGGATATATCCTCAGACAGGTTTCTAGGTCAAGTGGACTTCATGTGACCTAGAACAGTTTCACAGAAAGTTTCCTTATGGCTTTTATCAGAGAATATTTCTGTTTCAGCATATTCTTAAGAGTGTTCCCAAATGTCCTTTCTCATGTTCCACAGAAACACTGATTTCAAATTGCTGAATTCACAGAATGATTTAACTCTATGAGATGAATACACACATCACAAAGTAGGTCCTCCGAAAGCTTCTCTCCTGTTTTCATCAGAAGACGTTTCCTTTCTCACCACAAACCTCTGTGCGCCACTTTATATCCCTTCACAGATTCCGCAAAGCAATTCCTCGAAAGGCTTCTCTCCGGTTTCCATCTAAATGTATTTCCTTTTTCACCGTAAGCTTCAAAGTGCTCCCGAATATCCCTAAACAAAAACACTTTTAGAACACTGCTCAATGAAAAGAGAAGCTTAGCTGTGCGAGCAGAATTCACATGACAGACTGCAGTTTCACAGAAACCTTCCTTCTGATTTCTAACTGCAATTATTTCATTTTCAGCGTATTCTAAAAGACATTCCCAAATGTCCTTTCTCAATTTCCTCAGAAACAGTGACTTCAAACTGCTCAATCCAAAGAATGATTTAACTCTATGAGATGAATACAAACATCACAAAAGAGCTCAGAAAGCCTCTCTCCAATTTTCAATGGAAGAGATTTCCTTACTCACCACAGGCCTACATTTGCCACTTAATATCCCTTCGCAGAATCCTCAAAGACAGACTTTCCAAACTGGGAAATGCAGAGTAAGCTTTAACTCTTTGAAACGAATGGACATGTCAGAGAGTAGTTTCCTGGAATGCTTCTTTCTGGGTTTTATTTGATGACATTTCACTTTTCGCCATAGTCTTCAATGTGCTCCTAATATCACTTTTTAAGTTTTACAGGAACATTCTTCAAACAGTGCCTTATGGGAAGAAAGTTATAACTCCGAGAGTGGAATGAAAACATCACCAAGCAGTTTCTCAGAAAGCTTCTCTCTAGTTTTTATCCCATGATATTTCCTTTTTCACCATAGGCTCGAATGTGATCCCGAATATCCGTTCATGGATCCATCCATGACAGAGTTTCCAAGCTTTGTAATGTAAAGAAAGCTTCATCTATGTGAGACGAATAAACATAGCAAAAAGTAAATTCACAGAAAGTTTCTTAGCAGTTTTCATCTGAAGATATTTCCTTTTTCACCATAGTCCTGAATGTGCTCCCGAATGTCCCTTTGTGGATCCATCCATGATAGAGTTTCCAAGCTCAGTAATGTAAAGAAAGCTTTATCTATGTGAGATGAATATACATATCATGGAGCAGTTTCATAGAAAACTTCTTTCCAGTTTTTGTGTGAGGCTATTTCCTGTGTCACCATAGGCATCAACATGCTCCTGAATATCACTTGGTAACTTTTCCTCCAAAAGGGTTTGCCCAGTGATGTATGAAAAGACAGGTATAACACTGTGAGTGAAATGCACACGTCACAAAGCAGTTCCTCAGAAAACTTCTCTGCAGTTTCGGTCTGAACATGTTTCCTTTTTCACCATAAGCCTCAAAGTGCTCCCGAATATCCCTTCACATGCTAAATATAAAGAGGGTTAGTAAACTGCTCAATGAAAAGAGGTTTAACTGAGCGAGAGGGATTAAGGCAACACAGAGCAGTTTCACAGAAAGCTTCCTTCTGGAATTTACCAGAGGATATTTCTTTCTCCATTTTCTAAGCAGTGTTCCCAAATGTCCTTCCTCAGATTCCACAAAAACAGTGACTTCAAACTGCTCATTCAAAAATGGTTTAACTCTATGAGATGAATACTCACATCACAAAGCAGGTGCTTGGAAAGATTCTCTCCAGTTTTCATCAGAAGACGTTTCCTTGCTCACCACAAGCCTCTGGTCGCCACTTAATATCCCTTCACAGATTCCGCAAATACAGAGTTTCCAAACTGGGCAACATAGAGTAAGCTTTACCTCTGTGAAATGAATGCAAATATCAGAGAGCAGTTTCTTGGACACTTCTTTCAGGGTTTTATTTGAAGATATTTCACTTTTTGCCGTAGTCTTCAATGTGCTCTGATGTATCACATTTTCGGTTTTACAGGAACAGTGTTCAAACACTACTGTATGAGAAAGAAGGTAAAACTTGCTGAGTGAAAGGCACACACCACAAAGCAGTTTCTCAGAAAGCTTCTCTCCAGTTTTTATCTGAAGATATTTCCTTTTTCACCATAGACATGTATGTGATCACGAATATCCCTTCGCAGATCCGTCCATAACGGAGTTTCTATGCTGCGTAATGTAAATAAATCTTTATCTATGTGAGATGAATAAATATTGCAAAAAGCAGATTCACAGAAACTTCTTTCCATTTTTTATCTGAAGATATTTCCTTTTTCAGCACAGTCCTGATTCTGCTCCTGAGTGTCCCTTTACGGATCCATCCATGACAGAATTTCCAAGCTGCATAATGTAAAGAAAGCTTTATCTATTTGAGATGAATACACATATCACAAATCAGTTTCACAGAAAGCTTCTTTCCAGTTTTTCTCTGAGTCTATTTCCTTTTTCACCATAGGTGTCATTATGCTCCTGAATATTCCTTGTTACCGTTTTCTCCAAAATGTTTTCCCGATGCTATATGAGAAGAGAGTTATAACACTCTGAGTGGAATGCACACATCACAAAGCAGTTCCTCGGAAAGCTTCTCTTCATTTTCTATCTGAAGATATTTCCTTTTTCACTCTAAGCCTGAAAGCACTCCCGAATATCACATTCCACACTAAACATAAACCGTATGAAAACTGATCAATGCAAGGGAAGCTTAACTGAGAGAGAGGAATTCACAGGACCCACAGTAGTTTCACAGAAAACGTCCTTCTTGTTTTTATCTGAGGATATTTAGTTTTCCATATTGTAAAGAGACTTCCTCAGATTTCACAGAAACAGTGATTTCAAACTACTCAATCCAAAGAATGGTTTATCTCTATGAGATGAATACATGCATCACAAAGCAGTTGCTCAGAATGCTTCTCTCCAGTTTTCAATGGAAGACATTTCCTTGCTCACCACAGACCTCTGGGAGCCACTAGATATCACATCGCAGATTCCTCAAAGACAGCGTTTCCTAACTGGGGAATGTAGAGTAAGCTTTAATTCTGTGAAATGAATGCACATATCAGAGAGCAGTTTCTTGGAACGCTTCTTTCTGGGTTTTATTTGAGGAGTGTTCTTTTTTCATCATAGTCTTCAATGCGCTATGAAATATCACGTTTTCGGTTTTACAGGAACTGTGTTGAAACACTGGCTAATGAGAAAAGAGGTATATCTCACTGAGTGGAATGCACACATCACAAAGTAGTTTCTCAGAAAGCTTCTCCTTAATTTTTATATAAAGAGATTTCCGTTTTCACCATAGGCCTGAAGGTACTCCCGAATGACCCTTTGCAGATCTGTCCTTGACAGACTTTACAAACTGCGTAATATAAAGAAATTTTTATCTATGTGAGATGAATAAACATGTCTATCACAAAGCAGTTTCCCAGAAAGCTTCTTTCCCGTTTTTGTCGGAGGGTAATTCCTTTTTCACAATAGCCGTCTATATACTCCTAAATGTCCCTTGGTAGCTTTTTCTCCAAATGGATTCCCCAATCCTCTATGAGAAAAAAGGTACAACTCTGTGAGTGGAATGCACATGTCACAAAGCAGCTCCTCAGAAAGCTTCTCTCTAGTGTTTATCTGAAAATTTTTCCATTTTCACCAGAAGCCTCAAAGCGCTCCCGAGTATCCCTTCGCAGACAAAACACAGTGTTAGAATACTGCCCAATGGAAAGAGAAGCATAGCTGTGTGAGTGGAAATCACATGACTGAGAGCAGTTTCACTGAAAGCTTCCTTGTGGTTTTTATCTGAGGGTATTTCCTTTTCAGCATATTCTAAAAACCGTTCCCAAATGTCCTTTCTCTGGTCCACAGAAACAATGAATTCCAACTGCTCAAACCAAAGAATGATTTAACTCTATGAGTTGAACCCACACATCACAAAGCAGTTGCTCAGAAAGCTTCTCTCCAGTTTTCAACGGAAGAAATTTTCTTGCTGACCACAGGCCCCCGGGCACCACTTAATATCTCTTCACAGATTCCTCAAAGACAGACTTTCCAAACTGGGCAATGAAGAGTAAACTTAAATTCTGTGAAATGAATGCACACATCAGAGAGCTGCTTCTTGGAAAGCTTCTTTCCGGATATTATTTGAGGATAGTTCAATTTTCGGCATAGTATTCAATGCGCTCCGAAATATCACTTTTTCAGTATTACAGGTAACGTGTTCAAACACTGCATTATGAGAAAAGAGGTATAACTCCCTGAGTGGAATGCATACATCACAAAGCAGTTTCTCACAAAGCTTCTCTCCAGTTTTTATCTGAGATATTTCCATTTTCAAAGCTTCTTTCCAGTGTTTCTCTGAAGATATTTCCTTTTTCACCAATCCTTTATGGAAAGAGAGATATAACCCTGGGAGTGAAATGCACAGGTCACAAAGCAGTTCCTCGGAAAGCCTCTCTCCAGTTTCTCTCTGAACATACTTCCTTTTTCACTGTAAGCCTCAAAGCATTCCCGAATATCCCTTCACATGCTAAACATAAAGAGTGTTAGAAAAGTGCTCCATGAAAGGAGAAGCTTAACTGAGTGAGAGGAATTCACACGACACATAGCAGTTTCACAGAAAGCTTCCTTCTGGTTTTCATCTGAGGATATTTCTTTCTCCATATTCCAAAGAACGACGCCAAAGATTCTTCTTGAGATACCACAGAAACAATGATTTCAAACTCCTCAATCCAAGGAATAGTTTAACTCTACAAGATGAATACACACACCACAAAGAAGTTGCTCAGAAATCTTCTCTCCAGTTTTCATGGGAAGACATTTCCTTGCCCACCACAGGCCTGTGTGGTGCCACTTAATGTCCCTTCACATATTCCTCAAGGACAGAATTTGCAAACTGGACAATGTAGAGTACACTTTAATTCTGTGAAGTGAATGCACATATCAGAGAGCAGTTTCTTGGAATGCTTCTTTCTGGGTTTTACTTGAGGATAGTTTACTTTTTGACATAGTGTTCAATGCACTCCAAAATATCACTTTTTCGGTTTTACAGGAACAGTGTTCAAACACTGCCTATTGAGAAAAGAAGTATAATTCTCTGAGTGGAATGCCAGATCACAGAGCAGTTTCTCGAAATCTTCTCTGTAGTAATTATCTGAAGATATTTCCATTTTCCCCATAGTCTTTAATGTGCTGCCAAGTGTCTCTTCACGGATCCATCCATGACAGAGTTTCCAAGCTGCATAATGAAAAGAAAGCTTTATCTATTGGAGTTGAATACACATAACACAGATGAGTCTCACAGAAAGCTTCTTTCCAGTTTTTGTCTAAGGCTATTTCTTTGTTCACCATAGGCGACATATGCTCCCGAATATCCCTTGCTACCATTTTCTCCAAAAGGTTTTCCCGATGCTGTATGAAAAGAGAGGTATAACACTCTGAGTGGAATGCACACATCACAAAGCAATTCCTCGGAAAGCTTCTCTCCATTTTCTATCTGAAGATATTTCCTTTTTCACTGTAAGCCTGAAAGCACTCCCGAATATCCCTTCCCACGCTGAACATAAACAGTGTGAAAACGGATCAATGCAAGAGAAGCTAAACTGAGTGAGACGCATTCACACGACACATAGCAGTTTCACAGAAAGCGTCCTTCTTGTTTTTATCTGAGGATATTTAGTTCTCCATATTCTAAAGAGCCTTCCCAAATGTCCTTCCTCAGATTCCACAGAAACAGTGATTTCAAACTGCTCAATCCAAAGAATGGTTTAACTCTATGAGATGAATACACACATCGAAAAGCAGTTGCTCAGAAAGCTTCTCTTCAGTTTTCAAAGGAAGACATTTCCTTGCTCACCACAGACCTCTGGGAGTCACTTAATATCCCTTCACAGATTCCTCAAAGATAGAGTTTCCAAACTGGGCAATGTAAAGTAAGCTTTAATTCTGTGAACTGAATGCACGTATCAGAGAGCAGTTTCTTGGAACACTTCTTTCTGGTTTTATTTGAGGATACTTCACTTTTCGCCATAATATTCAATGCACTCCGAAATATCTTTTTCATTTTTACAGGAACAGTGCTCAAACACTGCCTTATGACAAAAGTGGTTTAACTCCCTGAGTGGAATGCACACATCACAAATCAATTTGTCAGAAAACTTCTCTCCAGTTTTTTTCTGAAGATATCTCCTTTTCCACCATAGGCCTGAATGTGCTCAAGAATGTCCTTTTGTGGATCTATCCATGAGGGAGTATACAAACTGCATAATATAAGGAAAGTTTTATCTCTTTGAGATGAATAAACATTTCTATCACAAAGCAATTTCACAGAAAGGTCACTCCAGTTTTTCTCTGAGGATGTTTACTTTTCCACCATAGCCATCCATATACTCCCAAATGTCCCTTGGTAGCTTTTTCTCCAGAAGGGATTCCCCAATCCTGTATGAGAAGAAACGTATAAATCTGTGAGTGGAATGCACATGTCACAAAGCAGTTCCTTGGAAATCTTCTCTCCAGTTTCTATCTGAACATATTTGCTTTTCCACCGTAAGCCTCAAAGCGGTCCCGAATATCCATTCACAGAATCAATGCAGTACTAGAATACTGATGAAAAGAGAAGTTTAACTGTGTGAGTGGAATTCACATGACATAGAGCAGTTTCACAGAAAGTTTTCCTCTGATTTTTTTATTCCTTCGTGGATCCTTTGATGACGGAGTTTCCAAACTGTGTAACATAAAGAAAGTTTTATCTATGTGAGATGAATAAACACAGCAAAAAGCAGATTCACAGAAAGCTTCTTTCTAGTTCTTATCTGAAGATATCTCCTTTTTTACCTTAGACCTGAATGCACTCCCACATATCCCTTCGCGGTTCCATCCATGGCAGAGTTTCCAAGCTGCGAAATGTAGAGAAAGATTTATCTATGTCAGATGAATACACATATCTAAAAACAGTTTCACAGAATGGGTTTCCTAGATGCTGTGTGAGAAGAGAGGTATAACACTGTGAGTGGAATGCACACATCACAAAATAACACCTCGGAAAGCCTCTCTCCAGTCTCTATCAGAACATATTTCCTTTTTCACCATAAGCCTCAAAGTGTTCCCAAATATCCCTATGCACACTAAACATAAACAGTGTTAGGAAACTGCTCAATGAAAAGTGATGCTTAACTGAGGGAGTGTAATTCACACGACACAGAGAAGTTTCACAGGAAGCTTGCTTCTGGTTTTTATCTGAAGGTATTTCTTTTTCAGCATATTCTAAAGAGCGTTCTCAAATTTCCTTTCTCAGGTTCCACAGAAACAGTGATTTCAAACTGCTCTAATCAAAGAATGGTTTAATTCTATGAGATGAATACACACATCACAAAGCAGTTGCTCAGAATGCTTCTCTCCAGTTTTCAATGGAATACATTTCCTTGCTCACCATAGGCCTCTGGGCACCACTTAATATCTCTTTGCCGATTCGTCCAAGATGCACTTTCCAAATTGGGAAATCTAGAGTAAGTTTTATCTCTGTGACATGAATACACATATCAGAGAGCATTTTCTTGGAACGCTTCTTTCTGGGTTTTATTTGAGGATATATCTCTTTTCACCATAGTCCTCAATGCGCTCCAAAATATCACTTTTTCGATTGTACAGGAACAGTGTTCAAACACTGCCCTATGAGCAAAGTGGTATAAACCTTGAGTGGAATGCACATATCACAAAGCACTTTCTCAGAAAGCCTCTCTCCAGTTTTTATCTAAAGATATTTCCTTTTTTGCCATAGGTCTGAATGTGCTCCTGAATTTTCCTTAGTAGATCTGTCCATGATGGAGTTTCCAAACTGCATAATCTAAAGAAAGTTTTATCTACGTGAGAGAATATATATGTATATCACAAAGCAGTTTCACAGAAAGCTTCTTTCCAGTTTTTGTGAGGATATTTCCTTATTCACAATAACCATAGATATACTGCTGAATGTCCCTTGGTAGCTTTTTCTCCAAAAGGGATTCCCAAATCCTCTATGAAAAGAAAGGTATAACTCTGTGAGTGAAATGTACACATCCCAAAGCTGCTCCTCTGAAAGCTTCTCTCTAGTTTCTATCTGAAGGTATTTCCGTTTTCACCTTAAGCCTCATAGTGCTCCCAAATATCCCTTTCCAGACTATACAGAGCAGTCTCACAGAAAGCTTCCTTCTTTTTTTTATCTGAGGGCATTTCTTTTTCAGCATATTCTAAAGAACGTTCCCAAATTTCCTTTCTCAGGTTCCACAGAAACAGTGATTTCAAACTCTTCAATCCAAAGGATGATTTAACTCTATGAGATGAATGCAAACATCACAAAGCAGCTGCTCAAAAAGATTCTCTCCAGGTTTCAAAGGAAGACATTTCCTTGCTCACCACAGGCCTCCAGGAGCCACATAATATCCCATCACAGATTCTTCAAAGACAGACTTTCCAAACTGGGCAATGTAGAGTAAGCTTTAACTCTGTGAATTGAATGCCCATATCACAGAGCAATTTCTTGGAACGATTCTTTCTGAGTTTTATCTGAGGATATTTCACTTTTTGCCATAGTCCTCAATGCACTCCATAATATCACTTTTTCGGTTTTACAGGAACAGAGTTCAAACACTGCCTTATGAGAAAAGCAGTATAACTGTCTGAGTGGAATGCTCACATCACAAACAGTTTCTCAGAAAGCTTCTCTCCAGTTTTTATCTGAAGTTATTTCCATTTTCAGCATAGGCCTGAATATACTCCCGAAAGTCCCTTCGCAGATACGTCCATGACAGAGTTTCCAAGTTGCGTAATGTAAAGAAAGCTTTATCTATGTGAGATGAATAAACACAGCAAAAAACAGATTCACAGAGATCTTCTTTCCAGCTTTTGTCTGAGGATATTTCTTTTTTCACCATAGCTGTCCATGTACTCCCGAATGTCCTTTGGCAGCTTTTTCTCCAAAAGGGATTCCCCAATCCTTTATTAGAAGAGAGATATAACACTGTGAGTGAAATGCATAGGTCGCAAAGCAGTTCCACAGAAAGCCTCTCTCCAGTTCCTATCTGAACATATTTCCTTTTTCATCGTAAGCCTCAAAGCACTCTCAAATATCCCTTCACTTGCTAAACGTAAATAGTGTTAGAAAAGTGTGCAATGAAAAGAGAAGCTTAACTGAATGAGCGGAATTCACATGACACATAGCAGTTTCAGAGAAAGATTCCTTCTGGTTTTTATCTGAGGATATTTCTTTCTCCATATTCTAAAGAGCATTCCCAAATGTCCTTCCTCAGATTCCACAGAAACGGTGATTTCAAACTGCTCCATCCAAAGGATAATTTAACTCTATGAGATGAATACACCCGTCACAAAGCAGTTGCTCAGAAAGATTCTCTCCAGTTTTCAAAGGAAGACATTTCCTGGCTCAACACAGTCCTCCAGGCGGCAATTAATATAACTTCGCAGATTCCTCAAAGAGAGACTTTCCAAACTCGGCAATGTAAAGTAAGCTTTAACTCTGTGAAATGAAAACATATATCAGAGAGCAGCTTCTTGGAACACTTCTTTCTGGGTTTCATTTGAGGACAGATCACTTTTCCCCATAGTCTTCAATGCACTTCAAAATCTAACTTTTTTAGTTTTACAGGAACAGTGTTCAAACACTGCCTTATGAGAAAAGAGGTATAACTCCCTGAGTGGAATGCACACATCAGAAAGCAGTTTCTCAGAAAACTTGTCCCGGGTTTACCTGAAGATCTTTCCTTTTTCACCATATGCTTGAATGTGCTCCCGAATGTCCCATCGTGATTCCATCCATGATGGACTTTCCAAGCTGCGTAATTTAAAGAAAGCTTTATCTATGTGAGATGAATAAGCATAGCATAAAGCAGATTCACAGAAAGCTTATTTCCAGTATTTATCTGAAGATATTTCCTTTTTCACCATAGTCCAGAATTTTCTCCAAAATGTCCCTTCGTGGATCCTTCCATGACAGAGATGGCAAGCTGTGAAATGTAAAGAAAGCTTTATCTAGGTGAGATGAATACACATAGCACAGAGCAGTTTCACAGAAACCTTCTTTCCAGCTTTGCCTTGAGGCTATTTCCCTTTTCACCATATTCGTCAATATGCTCCCAAATATCCCTTGTTACATTTTTGTCCAAAAGGGTTTCCCCAATGCTGTATGAGAAGAGAGGTGTAACATTGTGACTCGAATGCACACGTCACTAAGCAGTTCCTCAGAAAGCTTCTCTCGAGTTTCTATCTGAACATATTTCCTTTTTCACCATAAACCTCAAAGCTCTCTCAAAAACCTCTTCGCACGCTACACATAAACCGTGTTTGAATACTGCTCATTGAAAAGAGAAGCTTAATTGAGCGAGAGGAATTCACAAGGCACAGAGCATTTTCACAGAAAGCTTCCTTCTGGTTTTTACCTGAGGATATTTCTTTCTCCAGATTCTAAAGAGCATTCCCAATGTCCTTCCTCAGATTCCACAGAAGCAGTGATTTCAAAGGCTTTATCCAAAGAATGGTTTATCCCTATTAGATGAATACACACATCACAAAGCAGTTGCTCAGAAAACTTCTCTCCCGTTGTCATCAGAAGACAATTCCTTGCTTACCACAGGCCTTGAGCACCACTACATATTCCTTTGCAGATTCCTCATAGACAGAATATCCAAGCTGGGCAATGTAGAATAATCTTTAACTCTGTGAAATGAATGCACATATCAAAGAGCAGTTTCTTGGAATGCTTCTTCCTGGGTTTTATTTGAGGATATTTCATTTTTCACCATAGTTCAATGATCTCTGAAATATCACTTTTTTGGTTTTACAGGAACAGTATTCAAACACTGCCTTATGAGAAAGGAGGCATAACTCCCTTAGTGGAATGCACACATCACACAGTAATTTCTAAGAAAGCGTCTCTTAATATTTTGTCTGAAGGTATTTCCTTTTTCACCACAGGCCTGAATGTGCTCACATTCCTCCCTTCACCATTCCGTCCATGACGGAGTTTCCAAACTGTGTAACATAAAGAAAGTTTTATCTATGTGAGATGAATAAACATATCTATCACAAAACAGTTTCGCACAAAGCTTCTTTCCAGTTTTTCTCTGAGGATATTTCCTTTTTCACCGTAGCCGACCATATGCTCCCGAATGTCCCTTGGTGGCTTTTTCTCCAAAAGAGGTTCTCCAATCCTCTAAGCAAAGAAATGTATACCTCTGTGAGTGGAATGCACACGTCACAAAGTAGCTCCTTGGAAAGCTTCTTCCCTGTTTCTGGCTGAAGATATTTCCATTTTCACCATAAGCCTCAAAGTACTAATGAATATCACTTCGCAGACTAAACAAAAACAGTGTTAGAATACTGCTCAATGAAACAAGAAGTTGAACTGTATGAGTGGAATTCACACAACTGAGAGCAGTTTCTCAGAAAGCTTCCTTCTGGTTTTTATCTCAGAGTATTTCTTTTTCAGCATATGCTAAAGACTGTTCCCAAATGGCCTTTCTCAAGTTCCAAAGACACAGTAATTTCAAACTGCTCAATCCAAAGAATGATTTAACTCTATGAGATGAATGCACACATCATGAAGCAGTTGCTCAGAAAACTTCTCTACAGTTTTCAACAGAAGACATTTCCTTGCTCATCACAGGCCTCCGGGTGACACTTAATATCCCTTCACAGATTCCTCAAAAACAGAGTATCCAAACTGGGCAATGTAGAGTAAGACTTAACTCTGGAAATGAATGTACATATCAGACAGCAGCTTCTTGGAATGCTTCTTTCTGGGTTTTACTTGAGAATAGATCAATTTTCACCATTGTCTTCAATGCGCTCTGAAATATCACCTTTTCGATTTTACAGGAACCATGTTCAAACACTGCCTTATGAAAAAAGAGGTATAACTCCCTGAGTGTAATGTACACATTACAAAGCAGTTTCTGAGAATGCTTCTCTCCACTTTTTGTCTGAAGATATTTCCATTTTCACCATAGTCCTGAATGTGCTCCCAATGTCCTTTCATGGATCTGTCCATGACAGAGTTTACAACCTGCATAATGTAAAGAAAGCTTTATCTATGTGAGATGAATACACATATCACAGATGAGTTTCACAGAAAGCTTCATTTCCAGTTTTTGTCTGAGGCTATTTCCTTTTTCACCATAGGCATCAATATGCTCCCGAATATCCCTTGGTACTTTTTTCTCCAAAATGTTTTCCCGATGCTGTATGAGAAGAGAAGTATAACACTCTGAGTGGAATGCACATATCACAGAGCAGTTCCTCGGAAAGATTATCTCCATTTTCTATCTGAAGATATTTCCTTTTTCACTGTAAGCCTGAAAGCGCTCCCAAATATCCCTTCACACTCTAAAGATAAACAGTATGAAAACTGGTCAATGCAAGAGAAGCTTAACTGAGCGAGAGGAATTCACATGACACACAGCAGTTTCACAGAAAGAGTCCTCTTTTTAGTTCTCCATATTCTAAAGAGCGTTCCCAAATATCCTTCCTCAGATTCCAAAGAAACAGTGTTTTCAAAGGGCTCAATCCAAAGAAAGATTTAACTCTCTGAGATGAATACACATATCACAAAAGAGTTGCTCAGAAAGCTTCTCTCCAGTTTTCAAAGGAAGACATTTCCTTGCTCACGACAGTCCTCTGGGAGCCACTTAATATCCCTTCGCAGATTCCTCAAAGACTGAGTTTCCAAACTGGACAATGTAGTGTAAGCTTTAACTCTGTGAAATGAATGCACATATCAGAGAGCAGTTTCTTGGAACGCTTCTTTCTGGGTTATGTTATAGGATATTTCACTTTTCGCCATAGTCTTCAATGTGCTCCAAAATATCACTTTTTCGGTTTCTCAGGAACAGTGTTCAAACACTGCCTTATAAGTAAAGACGTGAAAGTCGCTGAGTGGAATGCACACATCACAAAGCAATTTCTCAGAAAGCTTTTCTCCAGTTTTTATCTAAAGATATTTCCTTTTTCACCATTGGCCTGAATGTGCTCCCGAGTGTCCCTTCGCGAATCCGTCCATGTTGGCGTTTCAAAACTGCGTAATAGAAGGAAAGTTTTATCTATGTGAGATGAATAATCATATCTATCACAAAGCAGATTCACAGAAAGCTTCTTTCCAATTTTTTTCTGAGGATATTTCCTTTTTCACCATCGCTGTCCATATACTTCCAAATGTTCCCTGGTAGGTTTTCCTCCAAAATGATTCCCAAATCCTCTACGAGAAGAAAAGTATAACTCTGTGGTTAGAATGCACAGATCACAAAGCAGCTCCTCGGAAGTCTTCTCTCCAGTTTCTATCTGAAGATATTTCAGTTTTCACTGTAAGCCTCAAAGCGCTCCCGAATATCCCTAAGCTGTCTAAACTTAAACAGTGTTAGAATACTGCTGAATGAAAACAGAAGTTTAACGGTTCAAGTGGAATTCACATGACACAGAGCACTTTCACAAAAAGCTTCCTTCTGGTTTTTATCAGAGGGTATTTCTTTTTCAGCATATTCTTAAGAGCGTTCCAAAATGTCCTTTCTGAGGTTCCACAGAAAGTGATTTCAAACTGTTCAATTCAAAGAATGTTTTAACTCTATGAGATGAATAAACATGTTGCAAAGCAGTTGCTCAGAAAGCTTTTCTCCAGTTTTCAAAGGAAGACATTCCCTTGCTCACCACTTTTCTCTGGGAGCCACTTAATATCCCTTTGCAGATTCCTCAAAGACAGAGTTTCCAATCTGGGCAATGTAAAGTAAGCTTTAATTCTGTGAAATGAATGCATACATCAGAAAGCAGTTTCTTGGAACGCTTCTTTCTAGGTTTTATTTGAGGAGAGTTCTCTTTTCACCGTGTCTTCAATGCGCTACGAAATATCACATTTTCACTTTTACAGGAACAGTGTTGAAACATTGGCTTAGGAAAAAAGAGGTATATCTCCCTGAGTGGAATGCACACATCCTAAAGCAGTTTCTCAGAAAGCTTCTCTCCAATTTTTATATGAAGAGATTTCCATTTTCACCATAAGCCTGAAAGTGCTCCCGAATGTCCCTTTGCCGATCTGTCCTTGACAGAGTTTACAAACTGCATAATATAAGAAAATTTTATCTATGTGAGACGAATAAACATATCTATCACAAAACAATTTCCCAGAAAGCTTCTTTCCCGTTTATGTCTGAGGATAATTCCTTTTTCACAATAGTCATCTGTATACTCCTGAATGTCCCTTGGTAGCTTTTTCTCCAAAAGGGATTCCCCAATCCTCTATGAGAAGAAACGTATAATTCTCTGAGTGGAATGCACATGTCACAAAGCAGCTCCTCAGAAATCTTCTCTCCAGTTTCTATCTGAAGATATTTTCATTTTCACCATAAGCCTCAGAGCGCTCCCGAATATCCCTTTGCAGACTAAACACTGTTTTAGGATACTGCACAATGAAAAGATAAGCTTAACTGTGTGTGTGGAAATCACAGGACTGAGAGTAGTTTCACAGAAAGCTTCCTTCTGGTTTTCATCTGAGCATATTTCTTTCTCCATATTCCAAAGAGTGTTCCCAAATGTCCTTCCTGAGATGCCACAGAAACAGTGATTTCAAGGTGCTCAATCCAAAGAATTATTTAAGTCTATGAGATGAATACACACATCACAAAGCAGTTGCTCAGAAAGCTTCTCTCCAGTTTTCATGAGAAGACATTTCCTTGCTCACCACTGGCCTCCGGGGTGCCAATTAATATCCCTTTGCATATTCCTCAAAGACAGAGTTGGCACACTGGTCAAAGTAGAGTACACTTTAAATTTTTGAAGTGAATGCACATATTAGAGAGCACTTTCTTGAAATGTTTCTTTCTGGGTTTTACTTGAGGATAGTTCACTTTTCACCATAGTCTTCAACGTACTCCAAAATATCACTTTTTCTGTTTTGCAGGAACAGTGTTCAAACACTGCTTTGTGAGAAAAGAGGTATAACTCCCTAAGTGGAATGCATACAGCATAAAACAGTTCCTCAGAAAGCTTCTCTGCAGTAATTATCTGAAGATGTTTCCATTTTCACCAGAGTCCTGAATGTGCTCACCAATGTCCCTTCAGGGATCTGTCCATGACAGAGATTCCAAGCTGCGTAATGTAAAAAAAGCTTTATCTATGTGAGATGAATTAACATAGCAAAAAGCAGATTCTCAGAAGGCTTCTTTCCAGTTTTTATCTGAACATATTTCCTTTTTCACCATAGTCCATAATTTTCTCCCGAATATCCCTTCGTGGATCCATCCATGACAGAGTTTGCAAGCTGCATAATGTAAAGAAAGCTTTATCTATGGGAAATGAATACACATAGCACAGAGTAGTTTCACAGAAAGTTTCTTTCCAGCTCTTCCTTGAGGCTATTTCCCTTTTCACCATATTCATCAATATGCTCCCAAATATCCCTTGTTACGTTTTTGTCCAAAAGAGTTTCCCCGATGCTGTATGAGAACAGAGGTGTAACATTGTGAGTGGCATACATACATCACTAAGCAGTTCCTCAGAAAGCTTCTCTCCAGTTTCTATCTGAACATATTTCCTTTTACAGCATAAGCCTCAAAGCCCTCTGGAATACCGCTTCACATGCTACTCATAAACCGTGTCTGAAAACTGCTCATTGAAAAAAGAAGCTTAATTGAGCGAGAGGAATTCACAAGACACAGAGCATTTTCACAGAAAGCTTCCTTCTGGTTTTTACCTGAGGATATTTCTTTCTCCATATTCTAAAAAGCGTTCCCAATGTCCTCCTCAGATTCCACAGACGCAGTGATTTCAAACTGCTCTATCCAAAGAATGGTTTATCTCTATGAGATGAATACACACATCACAAAGCAGTTGCTCACAAAGCTTCTCCCCCGTTTTCATCGGAAGACAATTCCTTGCTCACCACAGGCCTTGGGTGCCACTATATATTCCTTTGAAGATTCGTCAAAGACAGAATTTCCAAACTAGGCAATGTAGAATAATCTTTAACTCTGTGAAATGAATGCACATATCAAAGAGCGGTTTCTTGGAATGCTTCTTCCTGGGTTTTATTTGAAGATATTTCACTTTTCGCCATAGACTTCAATGATCTCCGAAATATGACTTTTTCAGGTTTACAGGAATGGTATTCAAACACTGCCTTATGAGAAAAGAGGTATAACTCTCTGAATCGAATGCACACATCCCAAAGTAGTTTCTCAGAAAGCTTCCCTCCAGTTTCTATCTGAATATATTTCCTTTCTCAGTGTAAGATTCAAACTGCTTCCGAATATCCCTTTGTACACTAATCATAAAAAGTGTTAGAAAACTCTTCAATGAAAAGGGAAGCTTAACTGAGCAAAAGGAATTCACATGACACATAGCAGTTTCACAGAGAGCTTCCTTCTAGTTTTCATCTGAGGGTATTTATTTCTCCATATTCCAAAGAACGGTCCCAAATGTCTTTCCTGAGATACCACAGAAACAGTGATTTCAAACTGCTCAATCCAAGGAATCATTTTACTCTATGAGAAGAATACACACATCACAAAGTAGTTGCTCAGAAAGCTTCTCTCCAGTTTTCGTGGGTAGACATTTCCTTTCTCACCACAGACCTCCAGGGCGCCACTTAATATCCCTTGGCATATTCCTCAAAGGCAGAGTTTGCAAACTGGACAATGTAGAGTACGCTTTAATTCTGTGAAGTTAATGCACATATCAGAGAGCAGTTTCCTGGAACGCTTCTTTCTGGGTATTACTTGAGGATAGTTCACTTTTCGCCATAGTCTTCAATGTACTCCAAAATATCACTTTTTCAGTTTTACAGGAACAATGTTCAAACACTGCCTGATGAGAAAAGAGGTATAACTCCCTGAGAGGAATGCATGCATCACAAAGCATTTTCCCAGAAAGCTTCTCTGCATTAATTATCTGAAGATATTTCAATTTTCACCAGATTCCTGAATGTTCTCCCAATGTCCCTTCACGGATTGTCCATGACAGAGTTTCCAAGCTGCATAATGTCAAGAAAGCTTTATCTATGTGAGAGGAATACATATATCACAGATGAGTTTCACAGAAAGCTTCTTTCCAGTTTTTGTCTGAGGCTATTTCCTTTTTCACTATAGGTGTCAATATGCTCCCGAATATCTCTTGGTACCTTTTTGTCCAAAAAGTTTTCACTGCGGTGTATGAGAAGAGAAGTATAACACTCTGAGTTGAATGCACACATCACAAAGCCGTTCCTCGGAAATCTTCTCTCCATTTTCTATCTGAAGATATTTCCTTTTTCACTGTAAGCCTGAAAGCGCTCCCGAATATCCCCCTCACACGTTAGACATAAACAGCATGAAAACTGGTCAATGCAAGAGAAGCTTAACTGAGTGAGAGGAATTCACATGACACACAGAAGTTTCACAGAAAGCGTCCTTCTTGTTTTTATCTGAGGATATTTAGCTCTCCATATTCTAAAGAGCATTCCCAAATGTCCTTCCAGAGAAACAGTGATTTGAAAGGGCTCAATCCAAAGAATGGTTTAACTCTATGAGATGAATACACACGTCACAAAGCAGTTGCTCAGAAAGCTTCTCTCCAGTTTTCAAAGGAAGACATTTCCTTGCTCACGACAGTCCTCTGGGAGCCACTTAATATCACTTCACAGATTCCTCAAAGACAGAGTTTCCAAACTGGCCAATCTAGAGTAAGCTTTATTTATGTGAAATGAATGCACATATCAGACAACTGTCTCTTGGAACGCTTCTTTCTGGGTTTTATTTGAGGAGAGTTCTCTTTTTGCCATAGTCTTCAATGCGCTAGGAAATATCACGTTTTCGGTTTTACAGGAACAGTGTTGAAATACTGCGTTATGAGAAAAGAGGAATATCTTCCTGAGTGGAATGCACACATCCCAAAGCTGTTTCTCAGAAAGCTTCTCTCCAATTTTTATATGAAGAGATTTCCGTTTTCACCATACGCCTGAAAGTGCTCCCGAATATCCCTTAGCAGATCTGTCCTTGAAGGAGTATCCAAACTGCATAATATAAAGAAAGTATTATCTATGTGAGATGAATAAACATATCTATCACAAAGCAGTTTCCCAGAAAGCTTCTTTCCCGTTTTTGTCTGAGGATAATTCCTTTTTCACAATAGCTGTCTGTATACTCCTGAATGTCCCTTGGTAGATTTCTCTCCAAAAGGTATTTTCCAATCTTGTATGAGAAGAAACCTATAACTCTGTGAGTGGAATGCACACATCACAAAGCAGCTCCTCAGAAAGCTTCTCTCTAGTGTCTATGTGAAAATATTTCCGTTTTCACCATAAGCCTCAAAGCTCTCCCGAATATTCCTTCACAGACTAAACACAGTGTTAGAGTACTGCTTAATGAAAAGAAGCTTATCTGTGTGAGTGTAAATCACATGACCATGAGGAGTTTCACGAAAGCTTCCTTCTGGTTTTCATCTAAGGATATTTCTTTCTCCATATTCCAAAGAGTGTTCCCAAATATCCTTCCTGAGGTGCCACAGAAACAGTGATTTTAAACTGCTCAATCCAAGGAATGGTATAACTCTATGAGATGAATACACACATCGCAAAGCAGTTTCTCAGAATGCTTCTCTCCAGTTTTCATGGGAACACATTTCCTTGCTCACCACAGGCCTCTGGGGCACCATTTAATATAGGAATATTAAAGGAATAATAAAGGAATATCCCTTCGCATATTCCTCAAAGACAGAGTTTGCACATTGGCAATGTAGAGTACACTTTATTTCTGTGAAGTGAATGCACATATCAGAGAGCAGTTTCTTGGAACGTTTCTTTCTGGGTTTTACTTGAGGATAGCTCACTTTTCACCATAGTCTTCAATGTAATCCAAAATATCACTTTTTCGGTTTTACAGGATCAGTGTTCAAACACTGCCTTATGAGAAAAGAGGTATAACTCCCTGAGTGGAATGCACACATCACAAAGCAGTTTCTCAGAAAGCTTCTCTGCAGTAATTATCTGAAGATATTTCCAGTTTCACCATAGTCCTGAAGGTGCTCCCTAATGTCCCTTCATGGGTCCATCCATGATAGAGTTTCCAAGCTGTGTAATGTAAGGAAAGCTTTATCTATGTGAGATGAATAAACATCGCAAAAAGCAGATTCACAGAAAACTTCTTTCCCGTTTTTATCTGAACATATTTCCTTTTTCACCATAGTCCTGAATGTCCTCCCCAATGTCCCTTCGTGGATCCGTCCATGACAGAGTTTCCAACCGGCATACTGCAAAGAAAACTTTATCGATGTGAGATGAATACACATATCACAGAGCAGTTTCATAGAAAGTTTCTTTCCAGTTTCTGTCTGTGGCTATTTCCCTTTTCACCATAGGCATCAACATGCTCCTGAATATCACTTGGTAATTTTTTCTCCAAAAGTGTTTCCTCAATGCTGTATGAGAAGAGACGTATAACACTTTGAGTGGAATGCACACGTCACAAAACAGTTCCTAGGAGAGCTTATCTCCAGTTTCGGTCTGAACATATTTCCTTTTTCACTGTAAGCCTCAAAGCGCTCCCGAATATCCCTTCACATGCTAAACATAAACAGGGTTAGAAAACTGCTCAATGAAAAAAGAGGTTTAACTAAGTGAGCGGAATGAAGATAACACTGAGCAGTTTCACAGAAAGCTTGCTTCTGGATTTTACCTGAGGATATTTCTTTCTCCATATTTTAAGGAGCATTCCCAAATGTCCTTCCTCAGATACCACGAAAACAGTGATTTCAGACTGCTGAATCCAAAGAATGGTTTAACTCTATGAGATGAATATACACATCACAAAGCAGTTGCTCAGAATGCTTCTTTGCAGTTTTCAATGGAAGACTTTTCCTTGCTCACCAATCGTCTCCAGTCGCCACTTAATAACCTTTTGTAGATTCCTCAAAGACAGACTTTTCAAACTCGGAAATGTAGAGTAAGCTTTAACCCTCTAATGAATGCACACTTCAGAGAGCAGTTTCCTGGTATGCTTCTTTGTTGGTTTTATTCCAGGAAAATTCACTTTTTATCATAGACTTCCATGTGCTCAGAAATATTACATTTTCCGTTTTACAGAAACAGTGTTCAAACACTGCCTTATGACAAAGAAGTATAAATCCCTGCGTGTAATGTACACATCACAGAGCAGTTTCTCAGAAATCTTCTATCCATTTTTGATCTGAAGATATCTCCTTTTTCCCATAGGCCTGAATGTGCTCCCGAACGCTCCTTCGTGGATCCAACCATGACGGAGTTTCCAAACTGCATATTATAAGGAAAGTTTTATCTACATGAGATGAATAAACGTATCTATCACAAAACAGTTTCACAGAAATCTTTCCAGTTTTTGTCTGAGGATGTTTCCTTTTTCACCATAGCCATCCATATACTCCCGAATATACCTTGGTAGCTTTTTCTCCAGAAGGGATTCCCTAGTCCTCTACGAGAAGACAGGTATTATTCTGTGAATGGAATGCACACGTCACAATGCCGCTCCTCCAAAAGCTTCTCTCCAGTTTCTATCTGAAGGTATTTCCTTTTTCACCCTAAGCCTCGAAGTGCTCCCGTATATCCCTTTGCAGACTAAACAAAAACAGTGTTAGAATACTGCTGTATGAAAAGAGAAGCTTAACTGTGTGAGCGGAATTCCCGCCACACAGAGCAGTTTCACAGAAAGCTTCCTTCTGGTTTCTATCTGAGGTTATTTCTTTTTCAGGATACTCTAAAGAGCGTTCCCAAATGTCCTCTCTCAGATTCCACAGAAACAGTGATTTCAAACTGCTCAATCCAAAGAATGCTTTAACTCTATGAGATGAATACACACATCACAAAAGAGTTGCTATGAAAGCTTCTCTCCAGTTTTCCACAGAAGACATTTCATTGCTCACCACAGTCCTCCGGTTGCCACTTAATATCCCTTCGCAGAATCCTCAAGACAGACTTTTCAAACTGGGAAATGTAGAGTAAGCTTTAACTCTGTGAAATGAATGGACGTGTCAGAGAGTAGCTTCTTGGAATGCTTCTTTCTGGGTTTTAGTGGAGGACATTTCACTTTTCGCCATAATTTTCAATGTGCTCCGAATATCACTTTTTTAGTTTTACAGGAACAGTGTTCAAGCAGTGCCTTATGAGAAGAAAGGTATAACACCCTGAGTGAAATGCACACATCATCAAGCAGTTTCTCAGAAAGCTTCTCTCCAGGTTTTATCTGACAATATTTCCTTTTTCAGAATATTGTTTAGAGCGTTCCCAAGTGTCCTTTCTCAGGTTCCACACAAAGAGTGATTTCAACCTGCTCAATCCAAAGAATGATTTGACTCTATGAGATGAATACACACATCACAAAGCAGTGGCTCTGAAAGCTTCTCTTCAGTTTTCAATGAATGACATTTCCTTGCTCGCCACAGGCCTCTGGTTACCACTTAATATCCCTTTGCAGAATCGTCAAAAGCAGACTTTTCAAACTTGGAAATGCAGAATAATCTTTAACCCTCTGAATGAATGCACATGTCAGAGAGCAGTTTCTGGAAATGCTTCTTTCTGGGTTTTATTTCAGGATATTTCACTTTTTGCCATAGTCTTCCATGCACTCCAAAATATTACATTTTCAGTTTTAGAGGAACAGTGTTCAAACACTGCCTTAGGAGAAAAGTGGTATAACTCCCTAAGTGGAATGCACACAACACAAAGCAGTTTCTAAGAGAGCCTCTCTCCAGTTTATATCTGCAGATATCTCCTTTTTCTCCCTAGGCCTGAATGTGCTCCCAAATGTCCCTTCGTGGATCCAGCCATAAGGAAATTTCCAAACTGCATAATATAAGGAAAGATTCATCTGTGTGAGATGAATAAACATACCTATCACAAAGGAGTTTCACAGAAATCTTCTTTCCGGTTTCTGTCTGAGGATATTTCTTTTTAACCATAGCTATCCATGTATTCCCGAATATCCCTTGGTAGCTTTTTCTCCAAAAGGGATTCCCAAATACTCTATGAGAAGAAAGGTACAATTCTGTGAGTGGAACACACACGTCACAAAGCAGCTCCTCGGAAAGCTTCTCTCCAGTTTCTATCTGAAGGTATTTCCTTTTTCACCTTAAGCCTCAAAGCATTCCTGAATATCCCCTTGCAGACTAAACAAAAACAGTGTTAGAATACTGCTCAAAGAAAACAGAAGCTTAACTGTGCAAGTGGAGTTCACATGACACAGAGCAGTTTCCCTGAAAGTTTCCTTCTGGTTTCTATCTGAGGTTATTTCTTTTTCTGGTATTCTAAAGAACGTTCCCAAATGTCCTTTCTTAGATTCCACAGAAAGTGTGGTTTCAAACTGCTCAATCCAAAGAATGGTTTAAATCTATGAGATAAACACAAACATCACAAAAGAGTTGCTCAGAAACCTTCTCTCCAATTTTCAATGGAAGACATTTCCTTGCTCGCCACAGACTTTCTGTTGCCACTTAATATCCCTTTGCATAATCCTCAAAGATAGACTTTCCAAACTGGGAAATGTAGAGTAAGCTTTAACTCTGTGAAATGAATGGACATGTCAGAGAGTAGTTTCTTGGAATGCTTCTTTCTGGGTTTCGTTGGACGGCATTTGACTTTTGCCATAGTCTTCAACGTGCTCCGAGCATCACTTTTTTACTTCTACAGAATCAGTGTTCAAACAGTGCCTTATGAGAAGAAAGGTATAAATCCCTGGGCAGAAGGCACACATCACCAAGCAGATTCTCAGAAAGATTCTCTCCAGTTTTTCTCTGAAGATATTACCTTTTTCACCGTACTCCTGAATGTGATCCCGATTATCCCTTCGTGGATCCGTCCTTGACAGAGTTTTCAAGCTGCGTAATGTAAAGAAAGCTTTATCTATGTGTGAAGAATACACATTTCATAGAGCAGTTTCACAGAAATCTTCTTTCCAGTTTAATCTGAGGCTATTTCCTTTTTCACCATGTTCATCAATATGCCTCCGAATATCCCTTGGTACCTTTTTCTCCAAAAGGGTTTCCCAGATGCTGAATGAGAAAAGAGGTGTAAAACTGTGAGTGGAATGCATAGGTCACGAAGCAGTTCCTCTTAAAGTTTCTCTCCAGTTTCTATCTGAACATATTTCCTTTTTCACCATAAGTCTCAAAGTACTTCCGAATATCCCTTCGAACACTAAACATAAACAGTGTTAGAGAACTGGTCAATGAAAAGAGAACCTTAACTGAGTGAGAGGAATTCACACGATACATAGCAGGTTCACAGAAATCTTCCTTCCGGTTTTTATCTGAGGCTACTTCTTTCTCCATGTTCTAAGCAGCGTTCCCAAATGTCCTAACTCAGATTCCATGGAAACAGTGATTTCTAACTGCTCAATCCAAAGAATGATTTAACTCTATGAGATGAATACACACGTCACAAAGCAGTTGCTCGGAAAGCTTCTCTGCAGTTTTCAACGGAAGACATTTCCTTGCTCACCAGTGGACTCCAGTCACCAATTAATACCCCTTCACAGCTTCCTCAAGAGAGACTTTCCAAACTGGGCAATGTAGACTAAGCTTTATCCATGTGAAATAAATGCACACATAAGAGAGCAGTTTCTTAGAACAATTCCTTCTGGATTTTGTTTGAGTATAGTTCACTTTTGGACATAGTCTTCGAAGTGCACCAAAATATCACTTTTTTGGTTTTACAGGCACAGTGTTCAAACACTGCCCTATGAGAAAAGAGGTATAACTACCTGAGTGGAATGCATACATTACAAAGTTGTTTCTCAGAGTTTCTTTCCTGTTTTTATCTGAAGATATTTCCTTTTTCACCATAGGCCTGAATGTGCTCCTGAGTGTCTCTTTGTGGATTCGTTCATGACGGAGATTCCTAACTGCGTAATATAAAAAGGATTTATCTACGAGAAATCAATAAGTATATCTATCACAAAGCAGATTCACAGAAAGCTTCTTTCCAGTTTTTGTCTGACAATATTTCCTTTTTAACCATAGCCATCCATATACTCCCGAATGTCCCATGGTAGCTTTTTGTCCAAAAGGGATTCCTCAATCCTCTATGAGAAGAAAGGTATAACTCTTTGAGTGGAGTGCACACGTCACAAAGCAGTTCCTTGGAAAGCATCTCTCCAGTTTCTATCTGGAGATATTTCCATTTTCACCATAAGCCTCAAAGAACTCCCCAATATCCGTTCACAGACTAAAGAAAAACAGTGTTAGAATACTGCTGAATGAGAATAGGAGCTGAACTGTGTAGTGGAGTTCACACAACACAGAGCAGTCTCACAGAAAGCTTCCTTCTGCTTTTTATCTGAGGGTATTTCTTTTTCAGCATATTCTCAAGAGCGTTCCCAAGTATCCTTTCTCAGATTCCACAGAAACAGTGATTTCAAACACTTCAATCCCAAGAATGATTTAACTCTATGAGAATAATACTCACATCACAAAGCAGTTGCTCAGAAAGCTTCTCTCCAGTTTTCAAAGTAAGACATTTCCTTCCTCACCACAGGCCCCTCTTAATATCCCTTTGCAGACTCCTCAAAGGCAGAGTTTCCAAAGTGGGCAATGCAGTGTAAGCTTCAACTCTCTGAAATGAATGCATACGTTGGAGAGCAGTTTCGTGGAACACTTCTTTCTGGGTTTTATTTGAGGAGAGTTCTCTTTTCTCCGTAGTCTTCAATGTGCTCCGTAATATCACTTTTCGGTTTTACAGGAACAGTGTTCAAACACTGCCTTATGAGAAAAGAGGTATAACATCCTGAGTGGATTGCACACGTCCCAAAGCAGTTTCTCAGAAAGCTTCTCTACAGTTTTTATCTGAAGATATTTCCATTTTCACCATACGCCTGAATGTATACCCGAACGTCCCTTTACAGATTCGACCATGACAGAGTTACCAAGCTGTATAAGATAAAGAAATGTTTGTCAATGTCAGGTGAATAAAAATAACAAAAAGCAGATTCACAGAAAGCCTCTTTCCAGTTTTCATCTGATGTTATTTCCTTTTTCACCATACTCCTGTATTTGCTCCCGAATGTCCCATGGCGGATCCTTCCATGACGGAGTTTCCAAGCTGTGTAATGTAAAGAAAGCTTTATCTATGTGAGATGAATACACATATCACAGAGCAGTTTCACTGGAAGCTTCTTTCCAGTTTTTGTCCGAGGCTATATCCGTTTTCACCATAGGCATCAATATGCTTCCGGATATCCCCTGGTAGCTTTTTCTCCAAAATGATTTCCCCAATGCTGTATGAGAAGAGAGGTATAACACTGTGAGTGGAATGCACACGTCACAAAGCAGCTCCTCGGAAATCTTCTCTCCAGTTTCTATCTGAAGATATTTCCGTTTTCACCATAAGCCTTAAAGAGCTCCCACATATCCCTTTGCAGACTAAACACAGTGTTAGAATACTGCTCAATGAAAAGAGAAGCTGAACTGTGTGAGTGGAATTAACACGACACAGAGCAGTTTCACAGAAAGCTTCCTTCTGCTTTTTATCTGAGTGTACTTCTTTTAAAGCATATTCCAAAAAGTGTTCCCAAATGTCATTTCTCAGGTTCCACAGAAACATTGATTTCAAACGTCCCAATCCAAAGAATGATTTAACTCTATGAGATGAATACACACATTACAAAGCAGTAGCTCATAAAGCTTCTCTCCAGTTTTCAACGGAAGACATTTCCTTTCACACCACAGGCCTCTGGGCGCCACTAAATATCCCTTAGTAGATCCCTCAAAGACAGAGTTTCCAAGTGGTCAATGTACAGTGAGCTTTAACTCTGTGAAATAAATGCCCATATCAGAGAGCAGTTTCTTGGAACACTTCTTTCTGGATTTTATTTGAGGGTAATTCACTTTTGCCATAGCCTTCAATGCGCTCCGAAATAGCACTTTTTCAGTATTACAAGAACAGTGTTCAATCACTGCCTTATGAGAAAAGAGGTATAACTCCTGAGTGGAATGCACACATCACAAAGCAGTTTCTCAGAAAGCTTCTCTCCGATTTTTATCTGAAAATAATTCTTTTTTCACCATAGTCCTGAATGTGCTCCCGAATGTCCCTTTGTGGATCAGTCCATGACGTAGTTTCCAATCTGCGTAATGTAATGGGAGGTTTATCTATGTGAGATGAATAAACATAGCAAAAAGCAGATTCACAGAAAGCTTCTTTCCAGTTTTTACCTGAAGATATTTCCTTCTTCACCATAGTCCTGAATGTGATCCTGAATGTCCCTTTACGGATCTATCCATGACAGAGTTTCCAAGTTGTGAAATGTAAAGAAAGTTTTATCTGTGTGAGATGAATACACATATCACAGAGAAGTTTCACAGAAAGCTTCATTCCAGTTTTTGTCTTAGGCTATTTCCCTTTTCACCATAGGCATCAATATGCTATCCCTTGATACCTTCGTATCCAAAAGGGTCTCCCCGATGCTGTTTGAGAAGAGAGGTATAACACTGTGAGTGGAATGAACACATCACAAAGCAGTTCCTCAGAAAGCTTCTCTCCAGTTTCTATCTGAACATATTTTCTTTTTCACCATAGGCCTGAAAAACCTCCCAAATATCCCTTCACGGATCCGTCCATGACGGAGTTTCCAAACTGCATAATATAAAGACAGTTTCTTCTATGTGAGATGAATAAACATATCTATGACAAAGCAGTTTCACAGAAAGCTTCTTTCCAATTTTCGTCTCAGGATATTTTCTTTTCCACCATAACCATCCATATACTTCCGAATGTCCCTTGGTAGTTTTTCTCCAAATGGGATTCCCCAATCTTCTATGAGAAGAAAGGTATAAGTCTGTGAGGGGAATGCAAACGTCACAAAGCAGCTCCACAGAAGTCTTCTCTACAGTTTCTATCTGAAGATACTTCACCATAAGCCTCAAAGCACCCCCGAATATCCCTTTGCAGACTAAACAATAATAGTATTAGAATAATGCTCAATGAAAAGAGATGCTTAACTATGTGAGTGGAATTCACACAAAACAGAGCTGTTTTACAGAAAGACTCCTCTGGTTCTTATCTGAAGGTATTAATTTTACAGCATATTCTAAAGAGTGTTCCCAAACGTCCTTTCTCAGGTTGCACAGAAACAGTGATTTCAAACTGCTCAATCCAAAGAATGATGTAACTTTATGAGTTGAATAAATACACCCCAAAACTGTTGCTCAGAAATCTTCTGTCCAGTTTTCAATGGAAAATATTTTCTTGCTCACCACAGGCCTCCGGTCGCCACTCAATATCCCTTCACAGATTCCTCAAAGACAGATTTTCCAAACTGGGAAATGCAGAGTAAGCTTTAACTCTGTTAAATGAATGCACATATCAGAGACCAGTTTCGTGGAATGCTTCTTTCTGGGTGTTTTATGAGGATATTTCACTTTTAGCCATGGTCTTCAAAGCGAACTGAAATATCACTTTTTCAGTTTTACACAATCAGTGCTCAAACACTGCCTTATGAAAAAAGAGGTATAACTCCCTGAGTTAATGCACATATCACAAAGCAGTTTCTCAGACAATTTCTATCCAGTTTTTATCTGAAGATATTTCCTTTTTCAACTTAGGCCTGAATGTGCTCCCAGATGTCCCTTCGCACATCCATCCATGATGGAGATTCAGAACTGCATAATAGAAAGAAAGTTTTATCTATGTGAGATGAATAAACGTATCTATCACAAAGCAGTTTCACAGCAAGCTTCTTTCCAGTTTTTGTCTGAAGATATTTCCTTTTTCACCATAGCTGTCCATATACTCCAGAATGTCCTCTGCTAGCTTGTTCTCCAAACGGGATTCTGCAATCCTCTATGAGAAGAAAAGTATAACTCTGTGAGTGGAATGCACACGTCACAAAGCAGCTCCTCGGAAACCTCCCCAGTATCTATGTGAAGTTATTTCTGTTTTCACCGTAAGCCTCAAAGAGTTTCCGAGTATTCCTTAGCTGACTAACCAAACACAGTGTTAGAATACTTCTCAATGAAAACAGAAGCTTAACAGTGCGAGTGAAATTCACGTGACCTAGAGTATTTTCACAGAAAGTTTCCTTCTGGTTTTTATCACAGGGTATTTCTTTTTCAGCATATTCTTTAGTGCATGCCCAAATGTCCTTTCTCAGGCTCCACAGAAACAGTGATTTCAAACTGCTCATTCCAAAGAATGTTTTAACTCTATGAGATGAATACACACATTACAAAGCAGTTGCTCCAAAAACTTCTCTCCAGTTTTCATCGGAAGACATTTCCCTTCTCAACAGAAGCACCCAGGCGGCACTTTATATCCCTTCACAGAGTCCTCAAAGACAGAGTTTCCAAACTGGACAACATAGTGTAAGCTTTAAATCTCTGCAATGAATGCACACGTCAGAGAGCTGGTCCTTGGAACGCTTCTTTCTGGGTTTTAATTGAGGACATTGAACTTTTCGCCATAATCTTCAATGCACTGCAAAATATCAATTTTTCAATTTTACGGGAACAGTGTTCAAACACTGCCTTAAGAGAAAAGAGGTATAAGTCCCTGAGTGGAAAGCACATCACAAAGCAGGTTTTCAGAGAGTTTCTCTCCAGTTTTTACCTGAAGATATCTCCTATTTCCCTACAGGCCTGAATGGGCTCCCCAATGTCCCTTTACTAATCTGTCTATGAGGCATATTCAAAACTGCATAATAGAAAGAAAGTTTTATCTATGTGAGATGAATAGACATATCTTTCACAAAGCAGTTTCCCAAAATTTTCTTTCCAATATTTGTCTGAGAATATTCTCTTTTTCACCATAGCCATCCATATACTCCCAGATGTCCCCTGGTACCTTTTTCTCCAAGTGGAATTCCACAAACCCCTCTGAGAAGAAAATTATTACTCTGTGAGTGGAAAGCACACGTCACAAAACAGCTCATCAGAAATCTTCCCCCTAGTGTCTATCTGAAGATATTTCTGTTTTCACCATAAGCTTCAAAGCGCTCCCGAGTATCCCTTGGCTGACTAACCTAAAACAGTGTTAGAATACTGCTCAAAGAAAAGAGAAGCTGAATTGTGTGAATGGAATTCACGTGAACTAGAACAGTTTCACAGAAAGTTTCCTTTTGATTTTTATTGCAGGCTATTGCTTTTTCAGCATATACATAAGACCATTCCCAAATGGCCTTTCTCAGGTTCCACAGAAACAGTGATTTCAATGTGTTCAACCAAAGAATGATTTAACTCTATGAGATGAATACACACATCACAAAGCAGTTGCTCCAAAAGCTTCTCTCCAGTTTTCATCGGAAGACGTTTCCTTTCTCAACACAAGCCTCTGGATGCCACTTAATATCCCTTCACAGATTCCTCACAGACAGAGTTTCCAAACTGGGCAACGTAATGTAAGCTTTAACTCCCTAAAATGAATGCACACGTCAGAGAGCAGTTTCTTGGAATGCTTCTTTCTGGGTTTTATTTCAGGATATTTCACTTTTCACCACAGTCTTCAATGCGCTGCGAAATATCACTTTTTCAGTTTTACAGGAAGAGTGTTTAAACACTGCCTTATGAGAAAAGAGGGATAACACCCTTAGTGGAATGCATGCATCACAAAGCAATTTCTCAGAAAACTTCTCTCCAGTTTTTATCTGAATATATGTCCTATTTCCCAACAGGCCTGAATGCACTCCGGAATGTCCTTTCACAAATTCATCCGTGATGCTGTTCAGAGCAATGTCATAGAAAGAAAGTTTTATCTATGTGAGTTGAATACATATATCTATCAAAAGCAGTTTCACAGAAAACCTCTTTCCAGTTTTTGGCTGAGGATATTTCCTTTTCCACCATAGCCATCTATATTCTCCCAAATGTCCCCTGACAGCTTTTTCTGCAAGGGAGATTCCCCATTCTCTATGAGAAGAAAAGAATAACTCTGTGAGTAGAATGAACGCATCACAAAGCAGCTCCTCAGAAATCTTGTCTCCAGTATCTATCTGAAGATATTTCCATTTTCACAGTAAGCCTCAAAGCGCTCCCAAGTATCCCCTAGCTGACTAACCTAAAACAGTGTTAGAATACTGCTCAATGAAAACAGAAGCTGAATTGTGTGAGTGGAATTCACATGAACTAGAGCAGTTTCACAGAAAGTTTCCTTTTGGTTTTTATTGCAGGCTTTTGCTTTTTTAGCACATACTTAAGAGCATTCCCAAATGTCCTTTCTCAGGTTCCACAGAAACAGTGATTTCAAATTGCTCAATCCAAAGAATGATTTAACGCTATGAGATGAATATACACATCACAAAGCAGGTGCTCCAAAAGCTTCTCGCCAGTTTACATCGGAAGACGTTTCTTTCTCACCAAAAGCCTCTGGGCGCCACTTAATATCCCTTCACAGATTCCTCAAAGACAGAATTTCCAAACTGGGCAATGTAGTGTAAGTTTTAATTCTCTGAAATGAATGCACACGTCAGAGAGCAGTTTCTTGCAACTCTTCTTTCTGGGTTTTACTTCAGGATATTTCAATTTTTGCCACAGTCTTCAATGCACTGCTAAATATCACTTTTTCAGTTTTACAGGAACAGTGTTTAAACACTGCCTGAGTAAAGAGTTATAACTCCCTGAGTGTAATGTACACATCACAAAGCAGTTTCTCAGAAAGCTTCTCTCCGGTTTTTATCTGAAGATATGTCCTATTTCCCCACAGGCCTGAATGAGCCCCCGAATGTCCCTTCGCAAATCTGTCCGTGATGCAGTTTCAAAACTGCGTAATATAAAGAAAATTTTATCTCTGTGTTATGAATAAAAATATCTATCACAAAGCACTTTCACAGAGAGCTGTTTTCCAGTTTTTGCCTGAGGATATTTCCAATTTCACCATAGTCGTCTATATACTCCCGAATGTCCCTTGGTATCATTTTCTCCAAAAGAGATTCCCCAATTCTCTAAGCGAAGAAAAGTATAACCCTGTGAGTGGAATATATATGTTACAGAACAGCTCCTCGGAAATCTTCTCTCCAGTTTCCATCCGAAGGTATTTCCTTTTTCACCATAAGCCTCAAAGTGCTCCCAGATATCCCTTCACTCACTAAACAAAAACATTGTTAGAATACTGCTCAATGAAAAGAGAAGCTTAACTGAGCGAGCAGAATTCACATGACAGAGAGTAGTTTCACAGAAAGCTTCCTTCTGGTTTCTATCTGCGGTTATTTCTTTTTCAGCATATTCTAAAGAGAGTTTCCAAATGTTCTTTCTCAGATTCTTCAGAAACAGATTTCAAAGTGCTCAATCCAAAGTATGATTTAACTCTATGAGATGAAAACCCACATCACAAAAGAGTGGCTCAGAAAACTTCTCTCCAATTTTCAATGGAAGAGATTTCGTTGCTTGGCACAGGCCTACACTTGCCACTTAATATCCCTTCACAGAATCCTCAAAGACAGACTTTCCAAACTGGAAAATGTAGAGTAAGCTTTAACTCTGTGAAATGAATGGACATGTCAGAGAGCAGTTTCTTGCAATGCTTTTTTCTGGGTTTTATTTGATGACATTTCACCTTTTACCATAGTCTTCAATGTGCACCTAGTATCACCTTTTTAATTTACAGGACCATTGTTCAAACAGTGCCTTTTAAGAAGAAAGTTGTAACTCCCTGAGTGGAATGAAAACATCATCAAGCAATTTCTCAGAAAGCTTCTCTCCAGTTTTTATCTGACTATATATTATTTTTCATCATAGGCCTGAATGTGATCCTGAAAATCCCTTCACGGATCCATCCATGACGGAGTTTCCAAGCTTCATAATGTAAAGAAGGTTTATCTATGTGAGACGAGTCAACATAGCAAAAAGTATATTCACAGAAAGTTTCTTAGCAGTTTTTATCTGAAGATATTTCCTTTTTCACCATAGTCTTGAATGTGCTCCCAAATCTCCCTTTGTGGATCCATCCATGACAGAGATTCCAAGCTCAGTAATGTAAAGAAAGTTTTATCTATGTGAGATGAATACACATATCATGGAGCAGTTTCATAGAAACCTTCTTTCCAGTTTTTGTCTGAGGCTACTTCCCCTTTCACCATAGGCATCAACATGCTCCCGAATATCACTTGGTAACTTTTTCCCCAAAATGGTTTCCCCCATGCTGTATGAGAACAGAGGTATAACACTGTGAGTGAAATGCACATGTCACAAACCAGTTCCTCAGAAAGCTTCTCTCCAGTTTCAGTCTGAACATATTTCCTTTCTCACCGTAAGCCTCAGAGTGCTCCCGAATATCCCTTCACATGCTAAACATAAAGAGGGTTAGAAAACTGCTCAATGAAAAAAGAGGCTTAACTGAGTGAGAGGAATTAAGGTGACACAGAGCAGTTCCACAGAAAGCTTCTTTCTGAAATTTACCAGAGGATATTTCTTTCTCCATATTCTAAGGAGCGTTCCCAAATGTCCTTCCTCAGATTCCACAAAAAGAGTGACTTCAAACTGCGTATTCAAAAATGATTTAACTCTATGAGATGAACAGTCACATCACAAAGCAGTTGCTTGGAAAGATTCTCTCCAGTGTTCCTTGGAAGACGTTTCCTTGCTCACCACAAGCCTCTGGGCGCCACTTAATGTCCCTTCATAGATTCTGCAAAGACAGAGTTTTCAAACTGGGCAATATAGAGTAAGCTTTACCTCTATGAAATGAATACACATATCAGAGAGCAGTTTCTTGGAACGCTTCTTTCTGGGTTTTATTTGAGGATATTTCACTTTTCACCATAGTCTTCAATGCGCTCTGACGTATCACATTTTGGGTTGTACACGAACAGTGTTCAAACACTGGCTTATGGGAAAAGAGGTAAAACTCGCTGAGTGAAATGCACACACCACAAAGCAGTTTCTCAGAAAGCTTCTCTCCCGTTTTTATCTGAAGATATTTCCTTTTCATCATAGGCACGAATGTGATCCTGAATATTCCTTCACAGATCCATCCATGATGGAATTTCCATGCTGTGTAATGTAAGGAAAGCTTTATCTATGTGAGATGAATAAATATAGCAAAAAGCAGATTCACAGAAACTTGTTTCCAGTTTTTATCTGAAGATATTTCCTTTTTCAGCACAGTCCTGAATGTGCTCCCGAGTGTCCCTTCATGGATCCATCCGTCACAGAGTTTCCAAGCTGCATAATGTAAAGAAAGCTTTATCTATGTGAGGTGAATACACATATCAGAAATCAGTTTCACAGAAAGCTTCTTTCCAGTTTTTATCTGAGGCTATTTCCTTTTTCACCATATGTATCATATGCTCCCGAATATTCCTTGGTACCGTTTTCTCCAAAATGTTTTCCCGATGCTGTATGAGAACAGAGGTATAACACTCTGAGTAGAATGCACACATCACAAAGCAGTTCCTCGGCAAGCTTCTCTCCATTTTCTATCTGAAGATATTTCCCTTTTCACTGTAAGACTGAAAGCACTCCCGAATATCACATCGCACGCTAAACATAAACCGTATGAAAACTGGTCAATGCAAGAGAAGCTTAAGTGAGAGAGAGGAATTCACAGGACACACAGCAGGTTCACAGAAAGCATCCTTCTTGTTTTTATCTGAGGATATTTAGTTTTCCATATTGCAAAGAGCGTTCCCAAATATCCTTCCTTAGATTCCACAGAAACAGCGATTTCAAACTACTCAATCCAAAGAATGGTTTATCTCTATGAGATGAACACACAAATCACAAAGCAGTTGCTCAGAAAGCTTCTCTCCAGTTTTCAATGTAAGACATTTCCTTTCTCACCACAGGCCTCCAGGGCACCACTTAGCGTCCCTTCGCATATTCCTCAAAGACAGAGTTTGCAAATGGCACAATGTAGAGTATGCTTTAATTCTGTGAAATGAATGCACATATCAGAGAGCAGTTTCTTGGAACACTTCTTTCTGGGTTTTATTTGAGGAGAGTTCTCTTTTCGTCATAGTCTTCAATGCACTATGAAAGATCACATTTTCGGTTTTAAAGGAACAGTTTTGAAACACTGCCTTATGAGAAATGAGGTATATCTCCCTGAGTGGAATGCACACATCACAAAGCAGTTTCTCAGAAAGCTTCTCTCCAATTTTTATGTGAAGAGATTTCCGTTTTCATCATAGGCCTGAAAGTGCTTCTGAATGTCCCTTTGTGGATCTGTCCTTGACACAGTTTACAAACTGCTTAACATAATGTTTTATCTATGTGAGATGAATAAACATATCTATCACAAAGCAGTTTCCCAGAAAGCTTCTTTCCCATTTCTGTCTGAGGATAATTCTTGTTTCACAATAGCCGTCTATATACTCCAGAATGTCCCTTGGTAGCTTTTTCTCCAAAAGAGATTTCCCAATCCTCTATGAGAAGAAAGCTATAACTCTGTGAGTGGAATTTACACATCACAAAACTGCTCCTCAGAAAGCTTCTCTCTAGTGTTTATCTGAAGATATTTCCATTTTCACCATAAGCCTCTAAGCGCTCCTGAGTATCCCTTCACAGACTAAACACAGTGTTAGAATACTGCTCAATGAAAAGAGAAGCATAGCTGTGTGAGTGGAAATCACATGAATAAGAGCAGTTTCACAGAAAGCTTCCTTGTGGTTTTCATTTGAGGGTATTTTCTTTTCAGCATGTTCTAAAGACCATTCCCAAATGTCCTTTACAGCCTCCACAGAAACAATGAATTCCAACTGCTCAAACCAAAGAATGATTTAACTCTATGAGATGAACCCACACATCACAAAGCCAGTGCTCAGAAAGCTTCTTTCCAGTTTTCAATGAAGGAAATTTTCTGGCTCACCACAGGCCCCCAAGCGCCACTTAATATCTCTTCGCAGGTTCCTCAAAGACAGACTTTCTAAACTAGGCAATGTAGAGTAAGCTTTAATTCTGTGAAATGAATGCTCACATCAGAGAGCTGCTTCTTGGACTGCTTCTTTCTAGGTTTTGTTTGCGGATAGTTCAATTTTCAGCATAGTCTTCAATGCGCTCCGAAATATCACATTTTCAGTTTTACAGGAAACGTGTTCAAACACTGCATTATGAGAAAAGAGTTATAATTCCCTGAGTGAAATGCACACATCACAATGCAGTTTCTCACAAAGCTTCTCTCCAGGTTTTATCTGAGATATTTCCATTTTCAAAATAATCTTGAATGTGCTCCCAAATGTCCCTTTGCAGATTCTTCTATGACAGAGTTTCCAAGCTGCATAATGTAAAGAAAGCTTTATCTATGTGAGATAAATAAAAATAGCAAAAAGCAGATTCACAGAAAGCTTCTTTCCAGTTTTTCTCTGAGGATATTTCCTTTTTCACCATAGCCATCCATATACACCCAAATGTCCCTTGGTATCTTTTTCTCCAAAAGACATTCCCCAATCCTTTATGAAAACAGAGGGATAACACTCTGAGTGAAATGCACAGGTCCAAAGCAGTGCCTCGGAAAACCTCTCTCCAGTTTGTATCTGAACATATTTCCTTTTTCACGGTAAGCCTCAAAGCACTCCTGAATATCCCTTCGCACGCTAAACCTAAAGAGTGTTAGAAAAGTGCTCCATGAAAACAGAAGTTTAGCTGAGTGAAAGGAATTCACGTGACACATAGCAGTTTCACAGAAAGCTTCCTTCTGGTATTCATCTGAGGATATTTCTTTCTCCATATTCCAAAGAACGATGCCAAATGTCCTTCCTGAGATAGCACAGAAACAGTGATTTCAAACTGCTCAATCCAAGGAATGGTGTAATTCTATGAGATGAATACAGACATCACAAAGCAGTTGCTTAGAAAACTTCTCTCCAGTTTTCATGGGAAGACATTTCCTTGCCCTCCATAGGCCTCCGGGGCACCACTTAATATCACTTCGCATATTCCTCAAAGACAGAGTTTGCACACTGGGCAATGTAGAGTACACTTTAATTCTATGAAGTGAATGCACATGTCAGAGAGCAGTTTCTTTGAACGCTTCTTTCTGGGTTTTACTTGAGGATAGTTCACTTTTCGTCATAGTCTTCAATGCACTCCAAAATATGACTTTTTCGGTTTTACAAGAACACTGTTCAAACACTGCCTTATGAGAAAAGAAGTATAATTCCCTGAGTGCAATGCACAGATCACAAAGCAGTTTCTCAGAAAGCTTCTCTGTGTAATTACCTGAAGATATTTCAATTTTCACCGTAGTCCTGAATGTGCTCCCCAATGTCCCTGCACGGACCTGTCCATGACAGAGTTTCCAAGCTGCGTAACGTAAAGAAAGCTTTATCTATATGAGATGAATACACATATCACAAATGAGTTTCACAGATAGCTTGTTTCCAGTTTTTGTCTGAGGCTATTTCCTTTTTCGCCATAGGTGTCATATGCTTCCGAATATCCCTTGCTACTTTTTTCTCCAAAATGTTTTCCCGATGCTGTATGAGAACAGAGGTATAACATTCTGAGTGGAATGCACACATCACAAATCAGTTCCTCGGAAAGCTTCTCTCCATTTTCTATCTGAAGATATTTCCTTTTTTACTGTAAGCCTGAAAGCACTCCCGAATATACCTTCACACGCTGAACATAAAGAGTATGAAACCTGATCAACGCAAGAGAAGTTTAACTGAGTGAGAGGCATTCACACGACACATAGCAGTTTCACAGAAAGCATCCTTCTTGTTTTTATCTGAGGATATTTAGTTTCCATATTCTAAAGAGCATTCCCAAAGGTCCTTCCTCAAATTCCACAGAAACAGTGATTTCAAACTGCTCAATCCAAAGAATGGTTTAACTGTATGACATGAATACACACATCGCAGAGCAGTTGCTCAGAAAGCTTCTCTCCAGTTTTAAAAGGAAGACATTTCCTTCCTCACCACAGACCTCTGGGAGCCACTTAATATCCCTTCGCAGATTCCTCAAAGACAGAGTTTCCAAACTGGGCAATGTAAAGTAAGCTTTAACTCTGTGAAATGAATGCACATTTCAGAGAGCAGTTTCTTGGAATGCTTCTTTCTAGGTTTCATTGAGGATACTTCACTTTTCGCCATAGTCTTCAATGCATTCCGAAATAACTTTTTCATTTTTAAAGGAACAGTGCTCAAACACTGCCTTATGACAAAAGAGGTATAACTCCCTGAGTGGAATGCACAAATCACAAAGCAGTTTCTCAGAAAACTTCTCTCCAGTTTTTATCTGAAGATATTTCCTTTTTCACCATAGGCCTGAATGTGCTCAAGAATGTCCTTTTGCGGATCTGTGCATGAGGGAGTATACAAACTTCGTAATATAAGGAAAGTTTTATCTCTTTGAGATGAATAAACATATCTATCACAAAGCAGTTTCACAGAAAGGCTCTCTCCAGTTTTTGTCTGAGGATGTTTACTTTTTCACCATAGGCCAGAATGTGATCCCAAATATCCCTTCACGGAACCATCCATGACAGAGTTCCCAAGCTGCATAATGTAATGAAAGCTTTATCTATGTGAGAAGAATACACATTTCACAGAGCAGTTTCACAGAAAGCTTCTTTCCAGTTTTAGTCTGAGGCTATTTTCCTTTTCACCATGTTCACCAATATGCCTCAGAATATCCCTTGGTACCTTTTCCTCCAAAAGGGCTTCCCCAATGCTGTATGAGAAGAGAGGTATAACACTGTGAGTGAATGCATATGTCACGAAGCAGTTTCTCTTAAAGCTTCTCTCCAGTTTCTATCTGAACATATTTCCTTTTTCACCTAGAGTCTCGAGTGCTTCTGAATATCCCTTCGAACACTAAACATAAATAGTGTTAGAAAACTGGTCAATGGAAAGAGAACCTTAATTGAGTGAGAGGAATTCACATGATACATAGCAGTTTCACAGAAATCTTCCTTCTGGTTTTTATCTGAAGCTATTTCTTTCTCCATATTCTAAGGAGTGTTCCCAAATGTCCTAACTCAGATTCCATAGAAACAGTGATTTCAAACTGCTCAATTCAAAGAATGATTTAACTCTATGAGATGAATACACATGTCACAAAGCAGTTACTCAGAAAGCTTCTCTCCAGTTTTCAACGTAAGACATTTCCTTCCTCACCACAGGCCTCCGGGAGCCTCTTAATATCCATTCGCAGATTCCTCAAAGACAGAGTTTCCAAACTGGGCAAAGTAGAGTCTGTTTTAACGCTGTGAAAGGAATGAACATATAAGAGAATAGTTTCTTGGAACCCTTCTTTCTGCGTTTTATTTGAGGAGAGTTCTCTTTTGGCCATAGTCTTCAATGCGCTCTGTAATATCACTTTTTCAGTTTTACAGGAACAGTGTTCAAACACTGCCTTTGAGAAAAGAGGTATAACTCCCTGAGTGGAATGCACACATCACAAAACAGTTTCTCAGAAAGCTTCTCTCCAGTTTTTATCTGAAGATATTTCCTTTTTCACCATTGGCCTGAATGTGCTCCTGAGTGTCCCTTCACGAATCCGTCCATGTTGGCGTTTCAAAACTGTGAAATAGAAGGAAAGTTTTATCTATGTGAGATGAATAAACATATCTATCACAAAGCAGTTGCACAGAAAGATTCTTTCCAGTTTTTGTCTCAGGATATTTCCTTTTTCACCATCGCCGTCCATATACTCCCGAATGTCGCCTGTTAGCTTTTTCTCCAAAAGGGATTCCCCAATCCTCTATGAGAAGAAAAGTATAACTCTATGATTGGATTGCACACGTCACAAAGCAGCTCCTCGGAATTGTTCTCTCCAGTATCTTTCTGAAGATATTTCCGTTTTCACCATAAACCTCAATGTGCTCCCAAGTTTCCATTAGCTGACTAAACCAAAATAGCGTTAGAATACTGCTAAATGAAATCAGAAGCTTAACTGTGAGAGTGGACTTCCCGTGACCTAGAGTAGTTTCACAGAAAGTTTCCTTCTGGTTGTTATCAGAGGGTATTGTTTTTTCAGTATATTCTTAAGAATGATCCCATATATCCCATCTCAGGTTCCACAGAAACAGTGAATTCAAACTGCTCAATACAAAGAATGATTTAACTCCATGAGATTAATAAAAACATCACAAAGCAGATGCTCCGAAAGCTTCTGTCCAGTTTTCATCTTAAGATGTTACCTTTCTCACCACAAGCCTCCAGGCGACACTGAATATCTCTTCGCAAATCCCTGAAAGTCCGAGTTTCCAAACTGGGCAACGTAGTGTAAGCTTTAACTCCCTGAAGTAATTGAACACATGGGAGAACAATTTCTTGGAACGCTTCTTTCTGGATTTTATTTCAGGACATTTCACTTTTTGCCATAGTATTCAAAGCGCTGCAAAATATCACTTTTTCAGGTTTACAGTAACAGTTCTCAAACCTGCCTTATGAGAAAAGAGGTATAACTCCCTGAGTGGAATGCATACATCACAAAGCACTTTCTCAGAAATCTTCTCTCTAGTTTTTATCTAGAGATATCTTATATTTCCCTAAAGTCCTGAATGTGCTCCTGAAATTCCCTTCGTGAATACATCCATGATGCAGTTTCAAAACTGGGTAATAGAAAGAAAGTTTTATCTATGTGAGATGAATAGAGATATCAATCCCAAAGCAGTTTCACAGAAAGCTTCTTTCCAGTTTTTGTTTGAGTACATTTCCTTCTTCACCATAGCCATCGGTATACTCCCGAATGTCCCATGATAGCTTTCTCTCCACAAGGGATTCCCCAATCCTCTATGAGAAGAAAAGTATAACTCTGTGAGTGGAATGCACACGTCACAAAGCAGCTCCCCGGAAATCTTCTCTCCAGTATCTATCTGAAGATATTTCCGTTTTCACCATAACCCTCAAAGCGCTCCCGCGTATCCCTTAGCTGACTAACCTCAAACAGTGTTAGAATACTGCTCAATGAAAACAGAAGCTTAACTGTGCGAGTGGACTTCATGTGACCTAGAGCAGTTTCACAGAAAGTTTCCTTCTTGTTTTTATCGAAGGGTATGTCTTTTTCACCATATTTTTTAGTGTTCCAAAATGTCCTTTCTCAGATTCCACAGAAACAGTGATTACAAACTGCTCAATTGAAAGAATGATTTAACTCTATGAGGTGAATACACACATCACAAAGCAGTTTCTCTGAAAGCTTCTCTCCAATTTTCATTGGAAGACGTTTCCTTTCTCACCTCAAGCTTCGGGACGACACTTAATATCTATTCACAGGTTTTTCAGAAAAAGAATTTCCAAACTGGGCAAGTAGTGTGAGTTTTACTTCTCTGAGATGAATGTACACTTAAGAGCGCAGTTTTTTGGAACTTTTCTTCCTGGCTTTTATTTCCTGATATTTCACTTTTTGCCATATTCTTCATTGTGCTGCAAAATATCCCTTTTTCAGTTTTACAGGAACAGTGTTCAAAGACTGCCTTATGAGAAAATAGGTAGAACTTCCTGAGTGGAATATGCACATCACAAAGTTGTGTCTCAGAAAGCCACTCTCCTGTTTTTATCTGAAGATATTTCCTACTTCCCCACAGGCCTGAATGTGCTCTAAAATGTCCCCTTGAAACTCCGTCCATTTCAAACTCCGTTTCAAAACTGCATAATAGAAAGAAGGTTTCATCTATGTGAGATGAATAGATATATCTATCACAAAACAGTTTCACAGAAAGCTTCTTTCCAGTTTTTGTGTAAGGATATTTCCTTTTTCACCATAGCCGTCCATTTACTACCGAATATCCCCTGGAAGATTTTTCTCCAAACGGGATTCCCCCATCGTCTATGAGAAGAAAAGTATAATTCTATGAGTGGAATACACACGTCACAAAGCAGCTCCTTTGAAATCGTCTCTCCAGTATCTATCTGAAGTTATTTCTGTTTTCACCGTAAGCCTCAAAGCGCTCCTGAGAATCCTGTAGCTGACTAACCTAAAAGAGTGTTTGAATACTGCTCAATGAAAACAGAAGCTTAACTGTGCGAATGGACTTCATGTGACCTAGAGCAGTTTCATAGAAAGTTTCCTTCAGGTTTTTGTAAGAAGGTATTTGTTTTTCAGCATATTTTGAAGAGCGTTCCCAAATGTCCTTTCTCAGGTTCCACAGAAACAGTGATTACAAACTGCTCAGTCCAAAGAATGATTAAACTCTATGAGATGAATACACACATCGCAAAATACTTGCTCCTAAAGCTTTTCTCCAGTTTTCATCGGAAGGCCTTTTTCTTTCTCACCACAAGCCTCTGGGTGCCACATAATATCCCTTTACAGATTCCTTAAAGACAGAGTTTCCAAACCGGGCAATGTAGTGTAAGCTTTAACTCTTCGAAATGAATGCACACGTCAGAGAGCAGTTTCTAGGAAGGCTTCTTTCTGAGTTTTGTTTCAGGTTATTTCACTTTTCTCCCTAGTCCTCAAAGCGCTGCTAAATGTCACTTTTTCATTTTTACAGGAACAGTGTTCAAACACTGCCTTACGAGAAAAGAAGTATAAGTCCTTTAGTGGAATGCACACATCACAAAGCAGTTTCTCAGAAAGCTTCTCTCCACTTTTTTTCTGAGATATTTCCTATTTCACCACAGGCCTGTATGTGCTACCGAAATTCCCTTCGTGAATCCATCAATGATGCAGTTTCAAAACTGTGTAATAGAAAGAAAGTTTTATCTATGTGAGATGAATAGACATATCTATCACAAAGTAGTTTCACAGAAAACTTCTTTCCAATTTTTGTCTGAGGATATTTCCTTTTTCACCATAGCCATCCATATACTCCTGAATGTCACCCGGTAGCTTTTTGTCCAAACGGGATTCCCCAATCCTCCTTGAGAAGAAAAGTATAACTCTGTAAATGGAATGCACACGTCACAAAACAGCTTCTCGAAAAATTTCTCTCCAGTATATATCTGAAGTTATTTCCGTTTACATGGAAGCCTCAAAGCACTCCCAAATATCCCTTCGCTGACTAACCTAAAACAGTGTTACAATACTGCTCAATGAATACCGAAGCTTAATTGTGCGAGTGGAAATCCTGAGACATAGAGCAGTTTCACAGAACGTTTCCTTCTGGTTGTTATCGGAGGGTATATCTTTTTCAGCATATCCTTAAGAACGTTCCCAAATGTCCTTTCTCAGGTTCCACAGAAACAGTGATTTCAAACTGCTCTATTCAAAGAATGATTTAACTCTTTGAGATGAATACATACATCACAATGTTGTTGCTCCAAAAGCTTCTCTCCAGTTTTCTTTGGAAGACGTTTCCTTTCTCACCACAAAAATGCGTGCGCCACTTAATATCTCTTCACGCATTCTAAAAAGACAGAGTTTCCAAAGGAGGCAACGTAGTCTAAGCTTTAACTCTCTGAAATGTATGCAGACGTCAGAGAGCAGTTTCTCAGAACGCTTATTTCTGAGTTTTATTTTGGGATATTTCACTTTTTGCCAAAGTCTTCAATGTGCTGCAAAGTATCACTTTTTCAGTTTTAGAGGAACAGTGGTCAAACACTGCCTTATGAGAAAAGAGGTATAACTCCCTGAGTGGAATTCACATATCAGTAGTTTCTCGGAAAGCTTCTCCACAGTTTTTATGTGAAGATATCTCCTATTTCCCCACAGGCCTGAATGTCCTCCCGAATGTCCCTTCACGGATCCTTCCATGACTGAAATTCCAAACTGTGTAATAGAAAGAAAGTTTTATCTACTGAGATGAATACACATATCTATTACAAAGCAGTTTCACAGAAAGCTTGTTTCCATTTTTTGTCTGAGGATATTGACTTTTTCAGCATAGCCATCCATATACTCCCGAATGTCCCTGGTAGCTTTTTCTCCAAATGGGATTCCGCAATCCTCTATGAGAAGAAAAATATAAATCTGTAAGTGGAATGCATACATCACAAAGCAGCTTCTCGGAAATCTCTCCAGTTTCTATCTGAAGATATTTTCATTTTCACCATAAGCCTCAATGGTCTCCCGAGTATTCCTTAGCTGACTAAGCTAAAACAGTGTTAGAATGCATCTCAATGAATGCAAAAGCTTAAGTGTGTGAGTGGAATTCGTGTGACACAGAGTAATTTCCCAGAAAGTTTCCTTCTGGTTTTTATCGGGGAGTATTCCTTTTTCAGCACATTCTTAAGAGCGTTCACAAATGTCCTTTCTCAGGTTCCACAGAAAGAGTGATTTCAAACTGCACATTCCAAAGAACGATTTAACTCTATGAGGTGAATACACACATCACAAAGCAGTTGCTCAGAAAGCTTCTCTCCATTTTTCAACGGAAAGCATTTCCTTGCTCCCCACAGGCCCCCGGTCGCCACTTAATATCCCTTTGCAGAATCCTCAAAGACAGACTTTCCAAACAGGTAAATGTAGAGTAAGCTTTAACTCTGTGAAAAGAATGGACATATCAGAGAGCAGTTTCTTGGTATGCTTCTTTCTGGGTTTTATTTGAGGATATATCACTTTTAGCCATAGTCTTCAATGCACTCCAAAATATCACTTTTTTGTGTTACAGGAACATTGTTCAAACACTGCCTTATGAGAAAAGAGGTATGACTCTTTGAGTGGAATACACATATCACAAAGCAGTTTCTCAGAAAGCTTTTCTCCAGTTTTTTTCTGAATATATTTCCTTTTTCGCAATAGGCCTGAATGTGCTTTCAAATATCCCATTGCGAATCCATCCATGATGGAGTTTCCAACTGAGTAATATAAACAAAGTTTTATCTATGTGAGATGAATAAACAGAGCAAAAAGCAGATTCACAGAAAACTTCTTTCTAATTTTTATCTGAAGATATTTCCATTTCTACCATAGTCCTGAATGTGCTCCCGAATATCCCTTCATGGATCCATCCATGACAGGGTTTCCCAGCTGCGAAATGTAGAGAAAGATTTATCTATGTGAGATGAATACACATATCTAAGAACAGTTTCACAGAAAGGTTTTCCTAGATGCTGTATGAGAAGAGAGGTATAACACTGTGAGTGGAATGCACACGTCACAAAGCAGCACTTCGGAAAGGTTCTCTCCAGTTTCTATCAGAACATATTTCCTTTTTCACTGTAAGCCTCAAAGTGTTCCAGAATATCCCTATGCACGCTAAACATAAACAGTGTTAGGAAACTGCTCAATGAAAAGTGAAGCTTAACTGGGAGAATGGAATTCACACGACCCAGAGCAGTTTCACAGGAAGCTTGCTTCTGGTTTTTATCTGAAGGTATTTGTTTTTCAGCATGTTCTAAAGAGTGTTCCAATTTTTCCTTTCTCAGGTTCCACAGAAACAGTGATTTCAAACTGCTCAATTGAAAGAATGACTTAACTCTACGAGATGAATACACACATCACAAAGCAGTTACTCAGAAAGCTTCCCTCCAGTTTTCAAGGGAAGACATTTCCTTGCTCACCACAGGCCTCCGGGTGCCACTTAATATCCCTTCCCAGATTCCTCAAAGATGCAGTTTCCAAATTGGGCAATGTAGAGTAAGTTTTAACTTTGTGATATGAAAACACATATCAGAAAGCAGTTTCTTGGAAGGCTTCTTTCTGAGTTTTATTTAAGGATATTTCACTTTTCACCATAGTCCTCAATGCGCTCCAAAATATCACTTTTTTGGTTTTACAGGAACAGTGTCCAAACACTGCCTTATGAGAAAAGAGGTATAACTCCCTGAATTGAATGCATGCATCACAAAGCAGTTTCTCAGAAAGCTTCTCTCCGGTTTTTGTCAGAAGATATTTTGACTTTCCCCATAGTCCTGAATGTGTTCTCGAATGTGCCTTCGTCGATTCATCCATGACAGTGTTTCCAAGCTGCATGAGGTAAAGAAAGCTTTATCTATGTGAGATGAATAAACATTGCAAAAAGCTGATTCACAGAAGTCTTCTTTCCAGTTTTTACTTTAGATATTTCTTCTTTCACCATAGTCCTTAATGTGCTCCTGAATGTCCCTTCACGGATCCATCCATGACAGAGTTTCCAAGCAGCGTAATGTAAAGAAAGCTTTATCTATGTGAGGTGAATACACATAGGACAGAACAGTTTCACAGAAAGCTCCTTTCCAGTTTTTCTCCAGGCTATTTCTCCTTTCTCCATATGCATCAATATACTACCAAATATACCTTTGTACCTTTTTCTCCAAAAGGGTTTCCCCGATGCTGTCTGAGAAGAGAAGTATAACACTGTGAGTGGAATGCACACGTCACAAAGCAGTTCCGGGGAAAAATTCTCTCCAGTTTCCGTCTGAACATATTTCCTTTTTCAACGTAAGCCTCAAAGTGCTCCTGAATGTCCCTTCACACGCTAAACATAAACAGGGTCAGAAAACTGCTAAATGAAAAGAGAGGTGAAACTGAGTGAGAGGAATTAAAAAGACACAGAGCAGTTTCACAGAAAGCATCCTTCTGGATTTACCTGAGGATATTTCTTTCTCCATATTCTAAGGAGTCTTCCCTAATGCCCTTCCTCAGATGGAACAAAAACAGTGATTTCGGCCGGGCGCGGTGGCTCAAGCCTGTAATCCCAGCACTTTGGGAGGCCGAGACGGGCGGATCACGAGGTCAGGAGATCGAGACCATCCTGGCTAACCTGGTGAAACCCCGTCTCTACTAAAAAATACAAAAAACTAGCCAGGCGAGGTGGCGGGCGCCTGTAGTCCCAGCTACTCAGGAGGCTGAGGGAGGAGAATGGCGTGAACCCGGGAGGCGGAGCTTGAAGTGAGCTGAGATCTGGCCACTGCACTCCAGCCTGGGCGACAGAGCGAGACTCCGTCTCAAAAAAAAAAAATAAAAAAAAAAAATAAAAAAATAAAAAAATAAAAACAGTGATTTCAAACTGCTCAATCCAAACCAAAGTATAACTCTATGAGACCAATACACACATCACAAAGCAGTTTCTCTGAAAGCTTCTCTCCAGTTTTTATCTGAAGATATATCCTATTTCCCCACAGTCCTGAATCTGCTGCCAAATGTACTGCGTAACAGAAAGAAAGTTTTATCTATTGAGATGAATAGACATATCTATCACAAAGCAGTTTCACAGAAAGCTTCTTTCCAGTTTTTGTCTGAAGATATTAACTTTTTCAGCATAGCCATCCATATACTTCCAAATGTCCCCTGGTAGCTTTTTCTCCAAACGGGATTCCCCAATCTTCTATGAGAAGAAAAGTATAACTCTGTGAGTGGAATGCACACATCACAAAGCAGCTCCTCGGAAATCTCTCCAGTATCTATCTGAAGATATTTCCGTTTTCACCATAAGCCTCAAAGGGCTCCCGAGTATCCCTTAGCTGACTAAGCTAAAACAGTGTTAGAATGCAGCTCAATGAAAACAGAAGCCTAACTGTGTGAGTGGAAATCACGTGACACAGCAATATCCCAGAACTCTTCCTTCTGGTTTTTTTCGGAGGGTATTCCTTTTTCAGCACTTTCTTCAGATCATTCCCAAATGTCCTTTCTCAGGTTCCACAGAAAGAGTGATTTCAAACTGCGCATTCCAAAGAATTATGTAATTCTATGAGGTGAATACACACATCACAAAGCAGTTGCTCAGAAAGCTTCTCTCCAGTTTTCAACGGAAAGGATTTCCTTGCTCACCACAGGCCCCGCTCTTCACTTAATATCCCTTTGCAGAATCTTCAAAGACAGACTTGCCAGTCTGGTAAATGTAGAGTAAGCTTTAACTCTGTGAAAAGAAAGGACATATCAGAGAGCAGTTTCTTGGAATGCTTCTTTCCGTGTTTTATTCAACGATTTTCACGTTTCACCATAGTCTTCAATATGCTCCCAATATCACTTTTTTAGTTTCACAGGAACAGAGTTCAAACAGTGTCTTATGAGAAAAAAGGTATAACTCCCTGAGTGGAATGCAGACCCCCCCCCCAAGCAGTTTCTCAGAAAGCATCTCTCCAGTTTTTATCTGATAATATTTTCTTTTACACCATAAGCCCAAATGTGATCCCTAATATCCCTTCACAGATCCATCCATGATGGAGTTTCCAAGCTGCGTAATGTAAAGAAAGTTTTATCTATGTGAGATGAATAAACACAGCAAAAAGCAGATTCATAGAAAGCTTCTTTCCAGTTTTTATGTTATTTCCTTTTTCACCATAGTCCTGAAAGTGCTTCTGAATGTCCCTTCGAGAATCAGTCCATGACAGAGTTTCCAAGCTTCGTAATGTAAAGAAAGCTTTATGTATGTGAGATGCATACACATATCACAGAACAGTTTCATAGAAAGCTTCCTTACAATTTTTGTCTGAGACTATTTCCCTTTTCACCATACGATTCAACATGCTACCGAATATCACTTAGTACCTTCTCCTCCAAAAGGGTTTCCCCAGTGTTGTATGAGAAGAGAGGTATAATACTGTGAATGGAATGCACACGTCACAAAGCAGTTCCTCGGAAAGCTTCTCTCCAGTTTCCGTCTGAATATATTTCCTTTTTCACCATAAGCCTCAAAGCATTCCCGAATAACCATTCACAAGCTAAACATAAACAGGGTTAGAAAACTGCTTGATGAAAAGAGAGGTTTAACTGAGTGAGAGGAATTAAGACGACACAGAGTAGTTTCACAGAATGCTTCTTTCTGGAATTTACCTGAAGATATTTCTTTCTGCATATTCTAAATAGGGTTCCCAAATATCCTTCCTCAGATTCCACAAAAACAGTGATTTCAAACTGCTCAATCCAAAGAATGGTTTAACTCTATGAGCTGAATACACACACCACAAAGCAGTTGCTCAGAAAGCCTCTTTCCAGTTTTCAACAGAAGACGTTTCCTAGCTCACAACAAGCCTCCGGGCGCCACATAATATTCCTTCGCAGATTCCTCAAAGACAGAATTTCCAGACTGGGCAAAGTAGAGTAAACTTTAACTCTGTGAAATGAATGCACATATCAGAGAGCAGTTTCTTGGAACGGTTCTTTCTCGGTTTTATTTGAGGATATTTCACTCTTTCCCATAGCCTTCAATGTGCTCTGAAATATCATGTTTTTGGTTTAACAGGAACAGTGTTCAAACACTGCCTTATGAAAAAGGAGGTACGCTACCTGAGTGGAATGCACGCATCACAGAGGAGTTTCTCAGAAAGCTTCTCTCCATTTTTTATCTGAAGATATTTCCTATTTCACCGTAGGCCTGAGTGTGCTCCCGAATGTCCCTTCACGAATCCGTCCATGATGACGTTTTAAAAATGCATAATGGAAAGAAAGTTTTATCTATGTGAAATGAATAAACATGTCTATCACAAAGCAGTTTCACAGAAAGCTTCTTTCTAGTTTATGTCTGAGGATATTTCCTTTTTCACCATAGCTGTCCATATACTCCCGAATGTCCCCTGATAACTACTTCTTCAAAAGGCATTTCCCAATCCTCTATGAGAAGAAAAGTGTAAGTCTGTGAGTGGAATGCACACGTCACATAGCTCCTCCTCGGAAATCTTCTCTCCAGTTTCTATCTGAAGATAGTTCCGTTTTCACCATAAGCCTCAGAGTGCTCCCGAGTACCCTTTAGCTGACAAAACTAAAACAGTGTTACAATACTGTTCAATGAAAACAGAAGCTTAACTGTGCGAGGTAATTCACATGACACAGAGCAGTTTCACAAAAGCTTCCTTCTTATTTTTATCAGAGGGTATTTCTTTTTCAGCATATTCTTAAGAGTATTCCCAAATGTCCTTTCTCAGATTAAAGAGAAACAGTGATTTCAAACTGCTCAATCAAAAGAATAATTTTAACTCTATTAGATGAATCCACATATCACAAAGCAGTTGCTCAGAACCTTCTCCCCAGTTTTCAACGGAAGACATTTCCTTCCTCGCCACAGGCACACAGGCATCTGTTTGCCACTTAATACCCCTTTGCAGAATCTTCAAAGACAGACTCCTAATATCACTTTTTTAGCTTTACAGGAACAGAGTTCAAACAGTGTCTTACGAGAAGAAAGTTATAACTCCCTGAGTGGAATGTAAACATCACCAAGCAGTTTCTCCGAAAGCTTCTTTCCAGTTTTTGTCTTATGATATTTACTTTTTCACCATAGACCCGAATGTGATCCTGAATATCCCTTCGTGGTTCCATCCATGACGGAGTTTCCAAGCTGTATAATTGACAGGAAGCTTTATCTGTGTGAGATGAATAAACATAGGAAAAAGCAGACTCTCAGAAAGCTTCTTTCCAGTTTTTATCTGAAGATATTTCCTTTTTCACCATGGTCCAGAATGTTCTCTCAAATGTCCCTTTGCGGATCTCTCCATGACAGAGTTTCCAAGCTGTGTAATGTAAAGAAAGCTTTATCTATGTGAGATGAATGCACATATCACAGAGCAGTTTCATAGAAAGCTTCTTTCCAGTTTTTGTCTGATGCTCTTTCCCTTTTCACCATAGGCATCAATATGCTCCCAGATATCCCTTGGTACCTTGTTCTCCAAAAGGGTTTCCCTGATGCTGTATGAGAAGAGACGTACAATACTGTGTGTAAAATACACACGTCACAAAGCTGTTCCTCGGAAAACTTCTCTCCAGTTTCTATCTGAACGTATTTCCTTTCTCACTGTAAGATTCAAAGAGCTTCCGAATATCCCTTCGCACGCTAAATATAAACAGTGTTGGAAAACTCTTCAATGAAAAGGGAAGCTTAACTGAGCGAGAGGAATTCGCACAACACATAACAATTTCACAGAAAGCTTCTTTCTGGTTTTCATCTGAGGATATTTCTTTCTGCATATTCCAAAGAGCGATCCCAAATGTCTTTCCTGAGATACCATAGAAACAGTAATTTCAAATTGCTCAATCCAAGGAATGGTTTAACTCTATGAGATGAATACACACATCACAAAGCAGTTGCTCAGAAAGCATCTCTCCAGTTTTCAACAGAAGACTTTTCCTTACTCGTCGCAGTACCTGTTCACCACTTAATATTCCTTCACAGAATCTTCAAAGACAGACTTTTCAAACTGGGAAATGTAGAGTAAGCTTTAACTCTCTGAAATGAATGCACACGTCAGAGAGTAGTTTCTTGGAACACTTCTTTCTGGGTTTTATTTTAGGATATTTCACTTTTCACCATAGTCTTCCATGCGCTCTGAAATATTACTTTTTCAGTTTTATAGGAACAGAGTTCAAACACTGCGTTATGAGACAAGACGTATAACTCCCTGAGTGGAATGCACACTTCACAAAGCAGTTTCTCAGAAAGCCTCTATCCACTTTTCATCTGAAAATATCTCCTTTTTCATCGTAGGCCTGAATATGATCCCAAACGCTCCTTCACGGATCCGTCCATGATGGAGTTTCCAAACTGCGTAATATAAGGAAAGTTTTATTTATGTGAGATGAATAACTTATCCATCACAAAGCAGTTTCACAGAAATCTTTTCAGTTTTTGTCTGAGGATATTTCCTTTTTCACCTTAGCCATCCCTATAGTCCCAAATGTCCCTTGGTAGCATTTCCTCCAAAAGGCATTCCCCAATCTTCTATGAGAAGAAAGGTATAATTCTGTGAGTGAAATGCACAGGTCACAAAGCAATTCCTCAGAAAGCTTCTCTCCAGTTTCTATCTGAACATATTTCCTTTCTCACTGTAAGACTCAAATCATTTCTGAATATCCCTTTGCACACTAAAGATAAACAGTGTTAGAAAATTATTCAATGAAAAAGGAGGTTTATCTGAGTGAGAGGAATTCACACGACACATAGCCATTTCACAGAAAGCTTCCTTCTGGTTTTCATCTGAGGATATTTCTTTCTTCATATTCCAAAGCGCAATCCCAAATGTCTTTTCTGAGGTACCACAGAAAAAGTGATTTCAAACTGCTCAATCCAAGGAATGGTTTAACTCTATGAGATGAATATACACATCGAAAAGCAGTTGCTCAGAAAGCTGGTCTCCAGTTATCACAGGAAGACATTTCCTTGCTCACCACAGGCCTCTGGGGCACCACTTAATATCCCTTCGCATATTCCTCAAAGACAGAGTTTGCAAATTGGGCAATGTGGAGTACGCTTCAATTCTGTGAAGTGAATGCACATATCAGAGAGCAGTTTCTTGGAATGCATCTTCCTGGATTTTACATGAGGATAGTTCACTCTTCGCCATAGTCTTCAATGCACTGCAAAATATCACATTTTCAGTTTTACAGGAACAGTGTTCAATGCACTGCAAAATGTCACTTTTTCAGTTTTACAGGAACAGTGTTTGAAAACTGCCTCATGAGAAAAGAAGTATAACTCCCTGAGTTGATTGCAAACACCACCAAGCAGTTTCTCAGAAAGCTTCTCACCAGTTTTTATCTGAAGATATCTCCTTTTTCCCAAAGGCCTGAATATCCTGAATGTCCATGATGCAGTTTCAAAACTGCATAATAAAAAGAGAGTTTTATCTATGTGAAATGAATAGACATATCCATCACAAAAGCAGTTTCACTGAAAGATTCTTTCCAGCATTTGTCTGAGGGTATTTTCTTTTTCACTATAGCTGTCCATATACTCGTGAATGTACCCTGGTAGCTTTTTCTCGAAACGGGATTCCCCAATCCTCTATGAGATGAAAAGTATAACTCTGTGACTAGAATGCACTCGTCACAAAGCAGCTCCTCATATATCTTCTCTCCAGTATATATCTGAAGATATTTCTTTTTTCACCGTAAGCCTCAAAGCGCTCCCAAGTATCCCTTAGCTGACTAAGCTAAATCAGGGTTAGAATACTGCTCAATGAAAACCAAAGCTTAACCTTGCAATAGAAATCACATGACCTAGGGCAGTTTCAGAGAAAGTTTCCTCTGGCTGTTATCGGAGGGTATTTCTTTTTCAGCATACTCTTAAAAGCGTTCAAAAATATCCTTTCTCGGGTTCCACAGAAACAGTGATTTGAAACTGCTCTATACTAAGAATGATTTAACTCTATGAGATGGGTACACACCTCACAATTAGTTGCTCCAAAAGCTTCTCTTCAGTTTTCCTTGGATGACATTTCCTTTCTCACCACAAACCTCTGTGTGCCACGTAATATGCCTTCACTGATTCCTAAAAGACAGAATTTCCAAACTGGGCAACGTACTAGAAGCTTTAACTCTCTGAAATGAATGCACACGTCAGAGAGCAATTTCTTGGAAGGCTTCTTTCTGTGTTTTATTTCGGGATATTTCACCTTTCACCATAGTAATGAATGAGCTGCAAAATATCACTTTTCCAATTTTACAGGAACAGTGGTCAAACACTGCCTTATGAGAAAAGAGGTATAACTCCATGAGTGGAACCAACATATCAGAAAGCAGTTTCTAGAACTCAGGACTAAGAAACTCAATCAAAACCGCTCAACTACATGGAAACTGAACAACCTGCTCCTGAATGACTACTGGGTACATCACGAAATGAAGGCAGAAATAAAGATGTTCTTTGAAACCAGTGAGAACAAAGATACAACATACCAGAATCTCTGGGACACATTTAAAGTAGTGTGTAGAGGTAAATTTATAGCACTAAATGCCCACAAGAGAAAGCTGGAAAGATCTAAAATTGACACTCTAACATCACAATTAAAAGAACTAGAGAAGCAAGAGCAAACACATTCAAAAGCTAGCAGAAGGCAAGAAATAACTAAGATCAGAGCAGAACTGAAGGAGATAGAGACACAAAAAACCCTCCAAAAAATCAGTGAATCCAGGAGTTGGTTTTTTGAAAAGATCAACAAAATTGACAGACCACTAGCAAGACTAATAAAGAAGAAAAGAGAGAAGAATCAAATAGATGCAATAAAAAATGATAAAGGGGATATCACCACCGACCCAACAGAAATACAAACTACCATCAGAGAATACTATAAACACCTCTATGCAAATAAACTAAAAAATCTAGAAGAAATGGATAATTTCCTGGACACTTACACTCCTCCAGGACTAAACCAGGAAGAAGCTGAATACCTGAATAGACCAATAGCAGGCTCTGAAATTGAGGCAATAATTAATAGCCTACCAATCAAAAAAATTCCAGGACCAGATGGATTCACAGCTGAATTCTACCAGAGGTACAAGGAGGAGCTGGTACCATTCCTTCTGAAACTCTTCCAATCAATAGAAAAAGAGGGAATCCTCCCTAACTCATTTTATGAGGCCAACATCATCCTGATACCAAAGCCTGGCAGAGACACAACAAAAAAAGAATTTTAGACCAATATCCCTGATGAACATCGATGCAAAAATCCTCAATAAAATACTGGCAAACCAGACTCAGCAGCACATCAAAAAGCTTATCCACCATGATCATGTGGGCTTCATCCCTGGGATGCAAGACTGGTTCAACATTCACAAATCAATAAATCTAATTCAGCACATAAACAGAACCAAAGTCAAGAACCACATGATTATCTCAATAGATGCAGAAAAGGCTTTTGACAAAATTCAACAGCCCTTTATGCTAAAAATGTTCAATAAATTCGGTATTGATGGAACGTACTTCAAAATAATAAGAGCTATTTATGACAAACCCACAGCCAATATCATACTGAATGGGCAAAAACTGGAAAAATTCCTTTTGAAAACTGGCACAAGACAGGGATGCCCTCTCTCACCACTCCTATTCAACATAGTGTTGGAAGTTCTGGCTAGGGCAATCAGGCAAGAGAAAGAAATCAAGGGTATTCAGTTAGGAAAAGAAGAAGTCAAATTGTCCCTGTTTGCAGATGACATGATTGTATATTTAGAAAACCCCATCGTCTCAGCCCAAAATCTCCTTAAGCTGATAAGCAACTTCAGCAAAGTCTCAGGATACAAAATTAATGTGCAAAAATCACAAGCATTCTTATACACCAGTAACAGACAAACAGAGAGTCAAATCATGAATGAACTTCCATTCGCAATTGCTTCAAAGACAATAAAATACCTAGGAATCCAACTTACAAGGGATGTAAAGGACCTCTTCAAGGAGAACTACAAACCACTACTCAGTGAAATAAAAGAGGACACAAACAAATGGAGGAACGTACCATGCTCATGGATAGGGAGAAACAATATTGTGAAAATGGCCATACTGCCCAAGGTTATTTATAGATTCAATGCCATCCCCATCAAGCTACCAATGAGTTTCTTCACAGAATTGGAAAAAAATGCTTTAAAGTTTATATGGAACCAAAAATGAGCCCGCATTGCCAAGGCAATCCTATGTCAAAGGAACAAAGCTGGAGGCATCACACTACCTGACTTCAAACTATACTACAAGGCTACAGTAACCAAAACAGCATAGTACTGGTACGAAAACAGAGATATAGATCAATGGAACAGAGTCCTCAGAAATAATACCACACATCTACAGCCATCTGATCTTTGACAAACCTGAGAGAAACAAGAAATGGGGAAAGGATTCCCTATTTAATAAATGGTGCTGGGAAAATTGCCTAGCCATTAGTAGAAAGCTGAAACTGGATCCTTTCCTTACTCCTTACATGGAAATTAATTCAAGGTGAATTAGAGACTTAAATGTTAGACCTAACACCATAAAAACCCTAGAAGAAAACCTAGGTAGTACCATTCAGGACATAGGCATGGGCAAGGACTTCATGTCTAAAACACCAAAAGCAATGGCACCAAAAGCCAAAATTGACAAATGGGATCTCATTAAACTAAAGAGCTTCTGCACAGCAAAAGAAACTACCATCAGAGTGAACAGGCAACCTACAGAATGGGAGAACATTTTTGCACTCTACTCATCTGACAAAGGGCTAATATCCAGAACCTACAAAGAACTCAAACAAATTTACAAGACAAAAACAAACAACCCCATCAAAAAATGGGCAAATGATATGAAGACATTTCTCAAAAGAAGACATTCATACAGCCAACAGACACATGAAAAAATGCTCATCATCACTGGCCATCAGAGAAATGCAAATCAAAACCACCATGAGATACCATCTCACACCAGTTAGAATGGCGATCATTCAAAAGTCAGGAAACAACAGGTGCTGGAGAGGATGTGGAGAAATAGGAACACTTTTACACTGTTGGTGGGATTGTAAACTAGTTCAACCATTATGGAAAACAGTATAGTGATTCCTCAAGGATCTAGAACTAGATGTGCCACATGACCCAGCCATCCCATTACTGGGGATATACCCAAAGAATTATAAATCATGCTGCTATAAAGACACATACACCCGTATGTTTATTGTGGCATGATTCACAATAGCAAAGACTTGGAATCAACCCAAATGTCCATCAGTGACAGACTGGATTAAGAAAATGTGGCACATATACACCATGGAACACTATGCAGCCATAAAAATGGATGAGTTTGTGTCGTTTGTAGGGACATGGATGCAGCTGGAAACCATCATTCTCAGCAAACTATCACAAGAACAGAAAACCAAACACTGCATGTTCTCACTAATAGGTGGGAACTGAACAATGAGATCACTTGGACTCGGGAAGGGGAACATCACACACCGGGGCCTATCATGGGGAGGGGGGAGGGGGGAAGGGGGAGGGGGAAGGGATTGCATTGGGAGTTATACCTGATGTAAATGACGAGTCGATGGGTGCTGACGAGTTGATGGGTGCAGCACACCAACATGGCACAAGTATACATATGTAAGAAACCTGCACATTATGCACATGTACCCTAGAACTTAAAGTATAATGATACTAATAAATAAAAAAAATCTGGAGAGAAGATTTCTGAGAAACTGCTTTTTGATGTGTGCATGCCACACAGGGAGTTACACCTTTGTTCTCATAAGGCAGTGTTTGAACACTGTTCCTGTAAAACAGAAAAGGTCATATTTTGCAGCACATTGAAGATTATAGCTAAAAGGGAAATATCCTGAAATAAAACCCAGAAAGAAGCATTCCAAGAAACTGCTCGCTGACGTGTGCATTCATTTCACAGAGTTAAAGCTTACACTGCGTTGCCCAGTTTGGAATCTCTGTCTTTGAGGAATCTGCGAAGGGATATTAAGTGGCATCCGGAGGCTTCTGGTGAGAAAGGAAACGTCTTCCGCTGAAAAGTGGAGAGAAACATTCAGAGCAACTGCTTTGTGATGTTTGTATTCATCTCATAGTGTTAAATAATTCTTTGCATTGAGCAGTTTGAAATCACTCTTTCTGTGAAACCTGAGAAAGTATATTTGGGAACGCTCTTAAGAATATGCTGAAAAAGTAATACCTTCTGTAAAAAACCAGAAAGAAACTTTCTGTGAAACTGCTCTAGGTCACGTGAAGTCCCCTCACACAATGAAGCTTCTGTTTTCATTGAGCAGTATTCTATAACTGTTTTAGGTTACTCAGCTACAGGATACTCGGGAGAGCTTTGAGCCTTATGGTGAAAATAGAAATATCTTGAGATAGATATTGTAGAGAAGATTTCTGAGGTGCTGCTTTGGACGTGTGCATTCCACTCACAGAGTTATATCTTTCTTCTCATAGAGGATTGGGGAATCCCTTTTGGAGAAAATGCTCCCAGGGGGCATTCGGGAGTGTATGGATGGCTAAGGTGAAAACGGAAGTATCCTCAGACAAAAACTGGAAAGAAGCTTTCTGTGAAACTGCTTTGTGATAGATATGTCCATTCATCTCACATAGATAAACTTTCCTTCTATTACACAGTTTTGAAATTGCGAATGGACGGATTCATGAAGAGACATTCGAGAACACATTCAGGACTGTGGGGAAATAGGAAATATCTCCAGATAAAAACTGGAGAGAAGCTTTCTGAGAAACTGCTTTGTGATGTGTGCATTCCACTCAGGGTGTTATACCTCTTTTCTCATAAGGCAGTGTTTGAACATGGTTCCTGTAAAACACAAAATTGATATTTTGCTGTGCATTGAAGACTATGGCAAAAAGTGAAATATCCTGAAATAAAACTCAGAAAGAAGTGTTCCAAGAAACTGCTCTCAGACCTGTGCATTCATTTTAGAGAATTAAAGCTTACACTACGTTGATCAGTTTGGAAACTCTGTCTTTGACGAATCTGGGAAAGGATATTAAGTGGTGCCCAGAGGCTTGTGGTGAGGTAGGAATCGTTTTCCAATGAAAAGTGGAGAGAAGATTTCAGAGCATCTTCTCTGTAATGTGTGTATTCATCTCATAGAGTTAAATGATTCTTTGGATTGAGCAGTTTGAAATCACTCTTTCTGTGGAACCTGAGAAAGGACATTTGGGAACGATCTTAAGCATATGCTGATAAAGTTACACCCTCCGATAAAAACCAGAAGGAAACATTCTGTGAAAATGCTGTAGGTCACGTGAATTCCATTCGTACAGATAAGGTTCTGTTTTCATTCAGCCGTATTCTAACACTGTTTTAGGTTTGTCAGCTAAGGGATACTCGGGAGCGCTTTGAGGCTTATGGTGAAAACGGAAATATCTTCAGATAGATACTGGAGGGACAATTTCAAGGAGCTGCTTTGTGACGTGTGCATTCCACTCACAGAGTTATACTTTTCTTCTCATAGACGATTGGGGAATCCCATTTGGAGTAAAAGCTGCTAGAGGTCATTTGGGAGTATATGGATGGCTATCGAGAAAAAGGAAATATCTTCAGACAAAAACTGGAAAGAAGCTTTCTGTGAATCTGGTTTGTGATAGATATGTCTACTCACCTCACAGAGATAAACCTCTCTTTTTGTTACGCAGTTTCGAAGCTGCATCATAGACGGATTCGCGAAGGGATATTCAGGAGCACATTCAGGACTACGATGAAAAAGGAGATATCTTCAGCTAAAAACTGGAGGGAAGATTTCTGAGAAACTGCTTTGTGATGTGTGCATTCCATCAGGGAGTTATACCTCTTTTCTCATAAGGCAGTGTTTGAACACTGTTCCTGTAAAACTGAAAAAAGTGATATTTTGCAGTGCATTGAAGACTCTGTCAAAAAGTAAAATGTCCTGAAATAAAACCCAGAAAGAAGTGATCCAAGAAACTGCTCTGACGTGTGCATTCATTTCAGATACTTAAAGCTTACACTACGTTGCCCAGTTTGGAAACTCGGTCTTTGAGGAGTATGTGAAGGGATATTAAATCACTCTCGGAGGCTTGTGTTGAGATAGGAAACGTCTTCCGATGGAAACTGGAGACAAGTTTTCGGAGAAAACTCTGAAAGTTTCTCTCCACTTTTCAACCGAAGACGTTTCCTTTCTCACCACAAGCCTCCGGGCAGCACTTAATATCCCTTCACAGATTCCTCAAAGACAGAGTTTCCAAACTGGGTAACGTAGTATAACCTTTACCTCTCTGAAATGAATGCACACATCAGAGAGCAGTTTCTTTGAACACTTCCTTCTGGCTTTTGTTTCAAAATATTTCCCTTTGCCATAATCTTCAAAAGCACTTCAGTTTTACAGAAACAGTGTTCAAACACTGCCTTATGAGAAAGGGGCATAACTCCCTGAGTTAAATGCACACATCACAAAGCAGTTACATAGAAAGCTTCTCCCCTGTTTTTATCTGGAGATATTTCCTATTTCCGCACAGGCCTGAATGTGCTCCCCAATGTCCCTTCGCGAATCCGTTCGTGACACAGTTTCAAAACAGTGTAATGGAAAGAAAGTTTTATTTATGTGAGATAAATAGAAATATCTATCCCAAAGCAGTTTCCCAGAAAGCTTCTTTCCAGTTTTTGTCTGAGTATATTTCTTTTTCACCATAGCCATCTGTATACTCCCGAATATCCCCTGGTAGCTTTTTCTCCAAATGGTATTCTCTAATCCTCTATGAGAGGAAAGGTATGACTCTGTGAGTGGAATGCACACGTCACAAAGCAGCTCCTTGGAAATCTTTTCTCCAGTATCTCTCTGAAGATATTTCCGTTTTCACCGTAAGCCTCAAAGTTTTCCCGATAATCTCTTAGCTGACTAAGCTAAAACAGTGTTAGAATACTGCCCCATGAAAACAGGAACTTAACTGTGGACTGGACTTCACATGACCTAGAACAGTTTCACAGGAAGTTTCCTTCCAGTTTTTATCAGAGAGTATTCCTTTTTCAGCATATTCTTAAGAGCGTTTCCAAATGTCCTTTCTCAGGTTCCACAGAAACAGTGATTTCAAACTACTCAATCCAGAGAATGATTTAACTCTATGAGATGCATGCACACATCACAATGCAGTTGCTCCAAAAGCTTCACTCCACTTTTCATCGGAAGACGTTTCCTTTCTCACCACAAGACTCCCAGCGCCACTTAATATACCTTCACAGGTTCCTCAAAGACAGAGTTTCCAAACTGGGCAACGTATTGTAAGCTTTAACTCTCTGAAATGAATGTACACGTCAGAGAGCAGTTTCTTGGAATGCTTCTTTCAGGGTTTTATTTTAGGATATTTCACTTTTCGACATCGACTTCAAAGCCCTGTAAAATATCACGTTTCAGTTTTACAGGAACAGTGCTCAAACACTGCCTTATGAGAAATGAGGTATAAGTCCCTGAGAGGAATGCACACATCGCAAACCAGTTTCTCAGAAAGCTTCTCTCTGGTTATTAGGTGAAGATATTTCCAATTTCCCCACAGTCCTGAATGTGATCCCGAAATTCCCTTCGTGAATCCATCCATGACACAGTTTCAAAACTGCGCAATAGAGAGAAACTTTTATCTATGTGAGATGAATAGACATATCTTTTCCAAAGCAGTTTCACAGAAACCTTCTTTCCAGTTTGTCTGAGGATATTTCCTTTTTCAACATAGCGGTCCAAATAGTCCCGAATGTCACCTGGTAGCATTTTCTCCAAATGGGATACCCCAGTACTCTATGAGAAGAAAAGTATAACTCTGTGAGTGGAATGCACACGTCAAAAGCAGCTCCTCGGAAATCTTCTCTCCAGTATCTATCTGAAGATATTTCCGTTTTCACTGTAAGCCTCAAAGCACTCCCGAGTATCCCTTAGCTGATTAACTATAAACAGTGTTAGAATACAGCTCAATGAACACAGCAGCTTAACTGTGCACTTCAAGTGACCTAGAGCAGTTTCACAGAAAGCTTTCTTCTGGTTTTTATCACAGTGTATTCCTTTTCAGTATATTCTTAAGAGCGTTCCAAAATGTCCTTTCTCAGGTTCCAATGAAACAGTGATTTCAAACCGCTCAATCCAAAGAATGATTTAACTCTATGAGATGAAAACATGCATCACAAAGCAGTTGCTCCAAAAACTTCTCTCCAGTTTTCATCAGAAGACGTTTCCTTTCTCACCACAGGCTCCGGGCACCAGTTAATGTCAGTTCACAGATTTCTCAAAGACAGAGATTCCAAACTGGGCAATGTAGTGTAAGCTTTAACTCTCTGAATTGAATGCACATGTCAAAGAGCAGTTTCTTTGAACGCTTCTTTCTGGGTTTTGTATCCAGATATTTCACTTTTTTCCATAGACTTCAATGCGCTGCAAAATATCACTTTTTCAGTTTTACAGGAGCAGTGTTCAAACACTATCTTATGAGAAAAGAGGTGCAATTCCCTGAGTGGAATGCACACATCGCAAAGCACTTTCTCAGGAGGCTTCTCTCTAGTTTTTATCTGAAGATATCTCCTATTTCCCCATGGTCCTGAATGTACTCCCAAATGTTCCTTCACGAATCCATCCATGATGCAGTTTCGAAACTGCGTAATAGAAAGAAAGTTTTACCTATGTGAGATGAATAGACATATCTATCACAAAGAACTTTTACAGAAAGGTTCTTTCCAGTTTTTGTCTGAGGATATTTCCTTTTTCACCACAGCCGTCCATATACTCCCGAATGTCCCCTGGTAGCTTTGTCCCCAGATGGGATTACCCAAACCTCAGTTTGAAGAAAAGTGTAACTCAGTGAGTGGAATGCACATGTCACAAAGCTGCTTCTCGGAAATCTTCCCTCCAGTATCTATCTGAAGATATTTCCGTTTTCACCATATGACTCAAAGTGCTCCCGAGTATCCCTTAGCTGACTAATAAAACAGTGTTGGAATGCTGCTCAATGAAAAGAGAAACTTAACTGTGTGAGTGCACTTCACGTGACCTACAGCAGATTCACAGAAAGTTTCCTTCTGGTTTTTATTGGAGGGTATTTCTTTTTCATCATATTATTAAGAGTAATCGCAAATGTCCTTTCTCAGGTTCCACAGAAACAGTGATTTCAAACTGCTCAATCCAAAGAATGATTTAACTCTATGAGATGAATACAGACATCACAAGGCAGTTGCTCTGAAAGCTTCTCTCCAGTTTTCAAAGGAAGAGATTTCCTTTCTCACCGCAAGCCTCTGGGTGCCACTTAATATCCTTTCACAGATTGCTCAAAGACAAAGTTTCCAAACTGTGCAAGGTACTGTAAGCTTTAACTCTCTGAAATGAATGCACACATCAGAGAGCATTTTCTTGGAAAGCTTCTTTCTGGGTTTTATTTCAAGATATTTCACTTTTCAACAAAGTCTTCAATGCGCTGCAAAATGTCACTTTTTCAGTTTTACAGGAACAGTGTTCAAACACTGCCTTATGAGAAAGAGGTATAAGTACCTGAGTGGAATGCTCACATCACAAAACAGTTTCTCAAAAAGCTTCTCTCCAGTTTTTAGCTAAAGATATTTCCTATTTCCCCACAGGCCTGAATGTGCTCCCGAATCTCCCTTCACGAATCTGTCCATATCGCAGTCTCAAAACTGCATAACAGAAAGAAAGTTTTATCTATGTGAGATGAATAGACATATCTACCTCAAAGCAGTTTCACAGAAAGTTTCTTTCCAGTTTTTGTCTCAGGATATTTCCTTTTTCACCATAGCCGACCATGTACTCCCAAATATTCCCTGGTAGCTTTTTCTCCAAACGGGATTCCCCAATCCTCTATGAGAAGAAAAGTATAAATCTGTGAGTGGAATGTACACATCACAAAGCAGCTTCTCGGAAATCTACTCTCCAATATCTATTTAAAGATATTTCCGTTTTCCACGTAAGCCTCAATGCACTTCCGACTATCCCTTAGCTGATTAACCTAAAACAGTGTTAGAGTACTGCTCAATGAAAACAGAAGCTTAACTGTGCAAGTGGAATTCACGTGACCTAGAGCAGTTTCACAAAAAGTTTCCTTCTGGTTTTTATCAGAGGGTATTTCTTTTTCAACTTATTCTTAAGACCATTCCCAAATGATATTTCTCAGGTCCCTTAGAAATAGTGATTTCAAACTGCTCAATCCAAAGAATGATTTAACTCTATGAGAGGAGTACACACATCACAAAGTAGTTCCTCCGAAAGATTCTCTCCAGTTTTCATCAGAAGACGTTTCCTTTCTCACCACAAGCCTCCGGGCGCCACTAAATATCCATTCACAAATTCCTCAAAGACAGAATTTCCAAACTGGGCAACGTAGTGTGAGCTTTAACTCCCTGAAATGAATGCACACGTCAGAGAGTAGTTTCTTCAAATGCTTCTTTCTACTTTTTATTTCAGGATATTTCACTTTTCACCATAGTCTTCAATACAGTGCAAAATATCCCCTTTTCAGTTTTACAGGAACAGCGTTCAAACAATGCCTTATGAAAAAAGAGATATAACTCCCTGAGTGGAATGCACACATCACAAAGTAGTTTCTCAGAAAGCTTCTCTCCAGTTCTCATCTGACGATATTTACTTTTTCACCCTAGGCCCAAATGTGATCCCAAATATAACTTCGTGGATCCATCCATGAAGGAGTTTCCAAGCTGCGCAATGTAAAGAAATTTTATATATGTGCAATGAACAACATAGCAAAAAGCAGATTCACAGAAAGCTTCTTTCCAGTTTTTATCTGAAGATATTTCCTTTTTCATCATAGTCCTGAATGTGCTCCCGAAGGTTCCTTCGTGGATCCGTTCAGGACAGAGTTTTCAAGCTGAGTAATGGAAAGAAAGCTTTATCTATGTGAGATGAACGCACATATCGCAGAGCAGCTTCACAGAAACCTTCTTTCCAGTTTTTGTCTGAAGCTATTTCCCTTTTTGCTGTAGGCATCAATATGCTCCCGAATATCACTTGGTGCTTTTTTCTCCAAAAGGGTTTCCCCGATGCTGTATGAGGAGAGAGGAATAATGCTGTGACTGGAATGCACACGTCACAAATCAGCTCCTACGAAGGCTTCCCTACAGTTTCTATCAGAACATATTTGCTTTTTCAACATAAGCCTCAAAACGTTCCCGAATATCCCTTCCCATGCTAAACATAAACAGGATTAGAAAACTGCTCAATGAAAAGAAAGGCTTAACTGAGTGAGAGGAATTAAGATGACACAGATCAGTTTCAGAGAAAGCTTCATTCCGGGTTTTGCCTGAGGATATTTCTTTCTCCATATTCTAGTGAGCATTCCCAAATGTCCTTCCTCAGATTCCACAGAAATAGGGATTTCAAACTACTCAATCCAAAGAACGGTTAAACTCTGTGAGACGAATACACACATCACAAAGCAATTGCTCAGAAAGTTTCTCTCCAGTTTACATCGGAAGATGTTTTCTTGCTCACCAGAAGCCTCCAGGCATCACTTAATATTCCTTCATAGCTTCCTCAAGGACAGAGTCTACAAACTGTGCAACGGAGAGTAGGCTTTAACTCTATGAAATGAATGCACATATCATAGAGCAGTTTCTTGGAACGCTTGTCTCTGGGTTTTACTTGAGAATATTTCACTTTTCACCGTAGTCTTCAATAAGGTCCGAAATATCACATTTTCAGTTTTACAGGAACAGTGTTCAAACACTGCCTTATGAGAAAAGAGATATAACTCCCTGAGTGGAATGCATACATCACAAAGCAGTTTGTCAGACAGCTTCTATCCAGTTTTTTTCTGAAGATATCTCCTTTTTCACTGTAGGTCTGAATGTGCTTCTGAATTTCCCTTCATGGATCCGTCCATGATGGAGTTTCCAAACTGTGCAATATAGGGAAAATTTTATCTATGTGAGATGAGTAAACATACGTTTCACAAAGCAGTTTCACAGAAATCTTCTTTCCAGTTTTTGTCTGAGCATATTTCCTTTTTCACCATAGCCCTCCCTATATCACGAATGTCCCCTGATAGTTTTTTTTTCCAAAAGGGATTACCCATTCCTCTATGAGTAGTAAAGTATAACTCCATGAGTGAAATGCACATGTCACAAAGTAGTTGCTCGGAAATCTTCTCTCCAGTTTCTTTCTGAAGATATTTCTGTTTTCACCATAAGCCTCAAAGGGCTCCCTACCCTCCCTTAGCTAACTAAGCTAAAACAGTGTTAGAATATTGCTCAATGAAAACAGAAGCTTAACTGTGTGAGTGGAATTCACGTGACACAGAACAGTTTCACAAAAAGCTTCCTTCTGGTTTTTATCGGAGGGTATTTCTTTTTCAGCATATTTTTAAGAGCATTCTCAAAAGTCCTTTCTCAGTTTCCACAGAAAGAGTGATTTCAAACTGCTCAATCCAAAGAATGATTTAACTCTATGAGATGAATACACACATCACAAAGCAGTTTCTCAGAAAGCTTCTGTCCAGGTATCTACGGAAAACATTTCCTTTCTTGCCACAAGCCTCCGGTCGCTGCTTAATATCCATTCGCAGAATCCTCAAACACAGACTTTCCAAACTGGGGAATGTAGAGTAAGCTTTAACTCTCTGAAAAGAATGCATATGTCAGAGAGCAGTTTCTTGGAACACTTCTTTCTGGGTTTTATTTCAGGATATTTCACTTTTCATCATAGTCTTAAATGCACTCCAAAATATTACTTTTTTGGTTTTACAGGAACTGTGTTCAAACACTGCCTTATGAGGAAAGAGATATAACTCCCTGAGTGGAATTCACACATCTCAAAGAAGTTTCTCAGAAAGTTTCTCTCCAGTTTTTATCTGAAGATATCTCTTTTTCACCATAGGCCTGAATGGGTTCCCGAATGTCCCTTCACGGATCCGTCCATGACAGAATTTCCAAACTGTGTAATATAAGGGAAGAATTATCTGTGTGAGATGAATAAACATATCTATCACAAAGCTGTTTCACAGAAACCTTCTTTCCAGTTTTTGTCTGAGGATATTTCCTTTTTCACCATAGCCATCCATATAATCCTGAATGTCTCCTGATAGCTTTTTCCCCAAAAGGGATTCCCCACTGCTCTATGAGAAGAAAAGTGTAATTCTGTGAGTGGAATGAACACATCACAAAGAAGCTCGTCGGAAATTTTCTCTCCAGTTTCCATCCTAAGATATTTCCATTTTCACCATAAGCCTCAAAGTGCTCCCAAGTATCCCTTAGCTGATTAAACTAAAACAGTAATAGAATACTGCTAAATGAAAACAGAAGCTTAACTGTGTGAGTAGAATTAACATGACACAGAGCAGTTTCAGAGAACGCTTCCCTCTGATTTTTTTGGAGGGTATTTCTTTTTCAGGATATTCTTAAGAGCGTTCCCAAATGTCTTTTCTCAGGTTCCACCGAAAGATTGATTTGAAACTGCTTAATCCGAAGTATCATTTAACACAATGAGATAAACACACACATCACAAAGCAGTTGCTCAGAAAGATTCTCTGCAGTTTTCTATGGAAGACATTTCCTTGCTCACCAGAGGCCTTGGGTTGCAACTTATTATCCCTTCGCAGAATCCTCAAACACAGACTTTCCAAACTGGGAAATGTAGAGTAAGCTTTAACTCTGTGAAATGAATGGACATGTCAGAGAGCAGTTTCTTGGAATGCTTCTTTCCGGATTTTATTGGACGACTTTTCACTTTTTGCCATAGTCTCCAATGTGTTCCGAATATCACACTTTTAGTTGTACAGGAACAGTGTTCAAACAGTGTCTTATGAGAAAAAAGGTATAACTCCCTGAGTGGAATGCACACATCACCAAGCAGTTTCTCAGAAAGTTTCTCTCCAGTTTTTATCTGATGATATTTCCTTTATCACCATAGGCCGGAATGTGATCCCAAATATCCATCACGGATCCATCCATGATGTAGTTTTCAAACTGCATAATGTAAGCAAAGTTTTATCTATGTGAGATGCATAAACATATCTATCACAAAACATTTACACAGAAAGCTTCCTTTCAGTTTTTGCCTGAGAATACTTCCTTATTCACCGTTGCCCTCCATATGATGAATGTCCCTTGGTAGTTTTCTCTCCAAAGGGATTTCATAATCTTCTATGAGAAAAATGACATAATTCTATGAGTGGAATGCACACGTCACAAAGCAGTTCCTTGGAAAGCTTCTCTCCAGCTTGTATCTGAAGATATTTCCTGTTTCACCGTATGTCTCAAAGCGTTCCCGAATATCCCTTCACACGCTAAACATAAACTGGTTTAGAAAACTGCTCTGTGAAAAGAGAGGCTTAACTTAGCGAGGGGAATTAAGATGACAAGGAGCAGTTTCACAGAAAGCTTCCTTCTGGTTTTTACCTGAGGATATTTCTTTCTCCATAATCTAAGGAGCATTGCCAAATGTACTTCCTCATATTCCACAAAAACAGTAATTTCAAACTGCACAATCCAAAGAATGGTTTAACTCTATGAGACGGATACACACATCACAAAGCAGTTGCTCAGAAAGCTTCTCTCCAGTTTTCATCAGAAGACATTTCCTTGCTCACCACAAGCCTCCGAGCGCCACTTAATATCCTTTCACAGATTCCTCAAAGATGGAGTTTCCAAACTGGGCAACGTAGAGTAAGCTTTAATTCTGTGAAATGCATGCACATATCAGAGAGTAGATTCTTGGACTGCTTCTCTCTGGGTTTTATTTGAGAATATTTCACTTTTTGCCATAGTCTTCAATGCACTCCGAAATATCACTTTTTCGATTTTCAGGAACGGTGTTCAAACACTGCCTTATGAGAAAAGAGGTATATCTCCCTGAGTGGAATGCACAACTCACAAAGCAGTTTCTCAGAAAGCTTCTCTCCGGTTTTTATCTGATGACATTTCCTATTGCACCATAGGCCTGAATATGCTCCCGAATGTCCCTTCGTGTATCTGTCCATGATGGCGTTTCAAAACTGCCTAATAGAAGGAAAGTTTTATCTATGAAAGATGAATAAGCATATCTATCACAAAGCATTTTCACAAAAAACTTCTTTCCAGTTTTTGTCTGAGGAGATTTCCTTTTTCACTATAGGTGTCCATATACTCCTGAATGTCCCCTCGTAGCTTTTTCTCCAAAATTGATTCCCCAATCCTCTATGAGAAGAGAAGTATAACTCTGTGAGTGGAATGCACATGTCACAAAGCAGCTCCTCCGAAATCTTCTCTCCAGTTTCTATCTGAAGATATTTCCCTTTTCACCATAAGTCTAAAAGCGCTCCCATGTATCCCTTAGTTGACTAAACTAAGACAGTGTTAGAATACTGCTCAACGAAAACAGAAGCTTAACTGTGCGAGTGGAATTCACATGACACAGAGCAGTTTCACAGAAAGCTTCTTTCTGGTTTTTATTGGAGGGTATTTTTTTCCGCATATTCTGATGAATGTTCCCAAATGTCCTTTCTCAGGATCCACAGAAAGAGTGATTTCAAACTGCTCAATACAAAGAATGATTTAACCCTATGAGATGAATACAGACACCACAAAGCAGTTGCTAAGAAAGCTTCTCTCCAGTTTTCAATGGAAGACATTTCCTTGCTCACCACAGGTCTCCGGTCACCACTTCATATCCCTTCATAGAATTCTCAATGACAGACGTTCCAAACTGAGAAATGTGGAATAATCTTTGACTCTCTGAAATGAATGCACATGTCAGAGAGCAGTTTCTTGGAGCACTTCTTTCTGGGTTTTATTTCAGGATATTTCACTTTTCGCCGTAGTCTTCAATGCGCTGCAAAATATCACTTTTTCAGTTTTACAGAAACAGTGTTCAAACACTGCCTTACGAGAAAGGAGGTATAAGTCCCTGAGTGCAATGCACACATCACAAAGCAGTTTCTCAGAAAGATTCTCTCCAGTTTTTAACTTAAGATATTTCCTATTTCCCCACAGGCCTGTATGTGCTCCCGACATTTCCTTCGCGAATACTCCATGAAGCAGTGTCAAAACTGCATAATAGAAAGTTTTATCTATGTGAGATGAATAGACATGTCTATCCCAAAGCCGTTTTGCAGAAAACTTCTTTCCAGTTTTTGTATGAGGATATTTCGTTTTTCACCATAGCTGTCCATATACTCCTGAATGTCCCCGAGTAGTTTTTTCTCCAAACGGGATTCCCCAATCCTCTATGAGAAGAAAAGTATAACTCTGTGAGTGAAATGCACACGTCACAAAGCAGCTCCTCGGAAATCTTCTCTCCAGTGTCTATCTGAAGATAGTTCCGTTTTCATCGTAAGCCTCAAAGCACTTCCGAGTATCCCATAGATGACTAACATAAACAGTGTTAGAATACTGCTCAATGAAAACAGAAGCTTTACTGTGCAAGTGGAATTCAGTGCCCTAGAGCAGTTTCACAGAACGTTTCCTTTTTTTTTCTTAGATGGAATTGCTTTTTCAGCATATTCTTAAGAGCGTTCCCAAATGTCCTTTCTCATATTCCACAGAAACAGTGATTCCAAACTGCAAAATCCAAATTGATTTAACCCTATGAGACAAATGCACACATCAAAAACAGTTGCTCTGAAAGATTATCTCCAGTTTTCATCGGAAGATGTTTCCTTTCTTCCCACAAGCCTCTGGTCGCCACTTAATATCCCTTCACAGATTCCTCAAAGACAGAGTTTCCAAACCTGGCAACGTACTGTAAGCTTTAACCCTCTGAAATGAAAGCACACGACAGAGAGCAGTTTCTTGGAATGCTTCTTTCTGGGTTTTATTTCCGGATTTTCACTTTTCACCATAGTCTCCAATGCACTGCAAAATATCACTTTTTCAGCTTTACAGGAACAGTGTTCAAACACTGCCTTATGAGAAAAGGGGTATAACTCCCTCAGTGGAATGCACATATCACAAAGCAGTTTCTCAGAAAGTTTCTCTCCAGTTTTTATCTGAAGATATGTCCTTTTTCCCTGCGGGCCTGAATGTGCTGCGGACTCTCCCTTCATGAATCCGTCCATGATGCAGTTTCAAAACTGTGTAATAGAAAGAAAGTTTTATCTATGTGAGATGAATGCACACATCACAGAGCAGTTTCATAGAAAGCTTCTTTCCTGTTTTTGTCTGAGGCTATTTCCCTTTTCACGATAGCCATCCATATACTCCCGAATGTCCCCTGGGAGCTTTTTCTCCACACAGGATTTCCGAATACTCTATGAAAAGAGAAGTATAACACTGTGAGTGGAATGCAGACATCAAAAAGCAGTTCCTCGGAAAGCTTCTTTCTAGTTTCGGTCTGAACATATTTTTTGTTTCACCACAAGCCTCAAAGTGCTCCCAAGTATCCTTTAGCTGACTAACCTAAAACAGTGATGGAATACTGCTCAATGAAAACAAAAACTTAACTGTGCGAGTGGACTTCACATGACCTAGAGCATTTTCACAGAAAGTTTCCTTCTAGTTTTTATCAGAGAGTATTTCTTTTTCAGCATATTCTTAAGAGCATTCCCAAATATCCTTTCTCAGGTTCCACAGAAACAGTGATTTCAAACTGCTCAATCCAAAGAAAGATTTAGCTCTATGAGATGAATACACACATCACAATGCTGTTGCTCCAAAAGCTTCTCACCAGTTTTCACTGGAAGACGTTTCCTTTATCACCACAAGCCTCCGAGCTCCACTTAATATCCCTTCACAGATTCCTCAAAGACAGAGTTTCCAAACTGGGCAATGCAGCGAAAGCTTGAACTATCTGAAATTAATCCACATGTCAGGGAGCAATTTTTTGGAACGCTTCTTTCTGGTTTTACTTCAGGATATTTCTCTTTTAGTGACATATACTCTGCAATATGTCATTTTTTTCAGTTTTACAGGAAGAGTGTTCAAATACTGCCTTATGAGAAAAGACGTATAACTCCCTGAGTGGAATGCACACATCACAAAGCAGTTTCTGAGAAAGCTTCTCTCCAGTTTTTATCCGAAGTTATCTCATATTTCCCCAGAGGCCTGAATGTCCTCCTAATGTCACTTCGTGAATCTGTCCATGACGCAGTTTCAAAACTGCGAAATAGAAAGAAAGTTGTATCTATGTGAGATGAACAGACATATCTATCACAAAGCAGTTTCACAGAAAGCTTTTTCCGTTTTTGTGTGAGGATATTTCGTTTTTCACCATAGCCGTCCATATACTCCCGAATGTCCCCTGGTACCTTTTTCTCAAAACGAGATCACCAAGCCTCTAGGAGAAGAAAAGTGTATCTCTGTGAGTGGACTGCAAACGTCACAAAGCAGCTCCTCGGAAAGTTTCTCTCCAGTATCTCTCTGAAAATATTTCCATTTTCACCATAAGCCTCAAAGTGCTCCCGAGTATCCCTTAGCTGACTAACCTAAAACAGTGTAGAACCCTGCTCAATGAAAACAGAAACTTAACTGTGTGGGTGGACATCACGTGACCTAGAGCAGTTTCACAGAAAGTTTCCTTCTGGTTTTTTTTGAACGGTATTTCTATTTCAGCATATTCTTAAGAGGATTCCCAAATGTCCTTTTTCAGTATCCACAAAAATAGTGATTTCAAACTGCTCAATCCAAAGAATGATTTAACTCTATGAGATGAATACACACATCACAAAGCAATTTCTCAGAAAGCTCCTCTCCAGCTTTCATCAGAAGACGTTTCCTTTCTCACCACAAGGCTCTGTGTGCCGCTTAACATACCTTCACAGGTTACTCAAAGACAGAGTTTCCAAACCCGGCAATGTAGTGTAAGCTTTAACTCTCTGAAATGAATGCACACGTCAGAGAGCAGTTTCTTGGAATGCTTCTTTCTAAGTTGTATTTCAGGATATTTCACTTTTCACGATATTCCTCAATGCGTTGCAAAATATCACTTTTTCAGTTTTACAGGAACAGCGGTCAAACATTGCCTTATGAGAAAAGAGGTATAACTCCCTGAGTGGAATGCACACACCACAAAGCAGTTTCATAGAAAGCTTCTCCCCAGTTTTTATCTGGAGATATTTCCTATTTCCAAACAGGCCTGAATGTGCTCCCGAATGTCCCTTCACCAATTCGTTCATGACGCAGTTTCAAAACTGCGTAATAGAAAGAAAGTTTAATCTATGTGGAGAATAAGCACATCTATCACAAAGCAGTTTCACAGAAAACTTCTTTCCAGTTTTTGTCTGATAATACTTCCTTTTTCACCATAGAAGTCCATATAATCCCAAATGTCCCCTGGTAGCATTTTCTTAAAAACAGAATTCCTCAATCCTCTATGAGAAGAAAGGTATAACTCTGTGAGTGAAATGCCCACGTCACAAAGAAGCTTCTCAGAAATCTCTCCCGTATCTATTTGAAGATATTTCCATTTTCACCATAAGCTTCAAGGCGCTCCCGAGTGTTCCTTAGCTGACTAACCTAAAACAGTGTTAGAATACTGCCCAATGAAAATAGAAGCTTAACGGTGTGAGTGGAATTCATGTGACCTACAGCAGTTTCACAGAAAGTTCCCTTCTGCTTTTTATCTAAGGGTATTTCTTTTTCATCATATTCTGAAGCGTGTTCTCAAATGTCCTTTCTCAGATTCCACAGAAACAGTAATTTCAAACTGCTCTATCCTAAGACATATTTTTTCTTTCTTTTTCCTGTAAAACTGGAAAAGTGAGATATTTCCATTTTCACTGTAAGCCTCAAAGCACTCCCGAGTATCCCTTACCTGACTAACCTAAAACAGTGTTAGAATACTGCTCAATGAAAGCAGAAGCTTAACTGTGCGAGTGGAATTCACATGGCCTAGAGCAGTTTCACAAAAGGTTTCTTTCCAGTTGTTTTTATCAGACGGTATTACTTTTTGAGCATATACTTAAGAGCATTTCCAAATGTCTTTTTCGGTTCCACAGAAACAGTGATTTGAAACTGCTCTACCCAAACAATGGTATAACTCTATGAGATGAATACACACATCACAAAGCAGTTACTCCAAAAGCTTCTCTGCAGTTTTCATTGGAAGACGTTTACTTTCTCATCACAAGCCTCCAGTGCCACTTAATATTGCTTCACAGATTCCTCAAAGACAGAGTTTCCAAACTGGACAATGTAGTGTAAGCTGTAACTCTCTGAATTGAATGCACACGTCACAGAGCAGTTTCTTGAAACGCTTGTTTCTGGGTTTTATTTCCAGATATTTCACTTTTCGCCATAGTTTTCGTTGCACTGCAAAATATCCCTTTTTCAGTTTTACAAGAACAGTGTTCAAACACTGCCTTATGAGAAAAGAGGTATAACTCTCTGAGTGGAATGCACACATCACAAAGCAGTTTCTCAGAAAGCTTCTCTTCCTTTTTTGTCTGAAAATATTTCCTATTTTCCCATAGGCCTGAATGTGCTCTTCAATGTGCCTTCGCGAATCTGGCCACGACACAGTTTTAAAACTGTGTAACACAAACAAAGATTTATCTATGTGAGTTGAATACACATATCTATCCCAAAAGAGTTTCACAGAAAGCTTCTTTCCAGTTTTTTTTCTGAGAATACTTCCTTTTTCACCATATCCGTCCATATATTCCAGAATGTCCCCTGGTACCCTTTTTTTCGAAACAGGATTCCCCAATACACTATAGGAATAAAAGTATAAATCTGTGAGTGAAATGCACACGTCACAAAGTAGCTCCTCGGAAATCGTCATTCCAGTATCTATGTGAAGATATTTCCGTTTTCACCATAAGCCTAAACGCGCTCCCGAGTATCCCTTAGCAGACTAACCTAAAACAGTGCTAGAATACTGCCCAATGGAAACAGAAGTTTAATGATGCAAGTGGAATACACGTGACCTAGAGTAGTTTCACAAAAAATTCCTTCTGGTTTTTATTGGAGGGTATTACTTTTTTAGCATATTCTTAAGAGCATTTCCAAATGTCCTTTCTCAGGTTCTAAAGAAACAGTTATTTCAATCTGCTGAATCCAAAGAATGATTTAACTCTATGAGATGAATACACACATCACAATACAGTTGCTCTGAAAGCTTCTCTCCAGTTTTCATCAAAAGACGTTTTCTTTCTCACCACAAGCCTCCCAGCGCCACTTAATATCCCTTCACATATTCCTCAAAGAAAGAGTTTCCAAACAGTGCAACGTAGTGAAAGCTTTAGCTCTCTGAAATGAATGCAGACGTCAGACAGCAGCGTCTTGGAATGCTTCTTTCTGTGTTTTATTTCAGGATATTTCACTTTTCATCGTTGTCATCAATGCACTGCAAAATATCACTTTTTCAGTTTTACAAGAACAGTGTTCAGACACTGCCTTATGAGAAAAGAGGTATAACTCCCTGAGTGGAATGCACACATCACAAAGTTGTTTCTCAGAAAGCTTCTCTCCAGTTTTCATCTGGAAATAATTCCTATTTCCCCACAGGGTTGAATGTGCTCCCGAATGTCCCTTCGCGAATCCGTCCATGATGCACTTTCAAAACTGTGTAATAGAAAGAAAGTTTTACCTATGTGAAATCAATAGAAATATCTATCACAAAGCAGTTTCAGAGAAAGCTTCCTTCCAGTTTTTGTCTGAGGATACTTCCTTTTTCACCATAGAAGTCCATATACCCCGAATGTACCCTGGTAGCATTTTCTCCAAATGGGATTCCTCAATCATCTATGAGAAGAAAGGTATATCTCTGTGAGTGGAATGCACACATCACAAAGCAAGTCCTCGGAAATCTTCTCTCCATTATCTATCTGAAGATATTTCCATTTTCACCGTAAGCCTCAAAGTGCTCCCGAGTATCCCTTAGCTGACTAACTTGAAATAGTGTTAGAATACCACTCACAGAAAACAGAAGCTTAACTGTACGTGTGGAATTCACATGAGGTAGGGCAGTTTCACAGAAAGTTTCCAAGTTTCCTTCTGGTTCTTACCGGTGGGTTTTACTTTTATAGCATATTCTTAAGAGTGTTCCCTAATGTTCTTCATGAGGAACCACAGAAACAGTGATTTCAAACTGCTCAAGCAAAGAATGATTTAACTTTATGAGATCAATACACACATCAAAAAGCAGTTGCACCGAAATCTTCTCTCCACTTTTCATTGGAAGGTGTTTCCTTTCTCACCAGAAGCCTCTGGGCGCCCCTTAATATCCCTGCCCAGATTCCTCAAAGACATAGTTTCCAAAATGATCAACGTAGTGTAAGCTTTAACTCCCTGATGAATGCACAGGCCTGAGAGCACTTTCTCGGAACGCTTCTTTCTGGGTTTTATTTCAGGATATTTCACTTTTTGCCATAGTCTTCAAAGCACTGCAAAATATCACTTTTTCTGTTTTACAAGAACAGTTTTCAAACACTGCCTTTTGAGAAAAGACGTATAACACCCTGACAGGAATGAACACATCACATAGCAGTTTCTCAGAAAGCTTCTATCCAGTTTTTATCTGGAGATATTTCCTATTTCCCCACAGTCCTGAATGTGCTCCCAAATGTCCCTTTACGAATCCATCCATGAAACAGTTTCAAAACTACGTAATAGAAAGAAAGTTTTTCTATGTGAGATGAATAGACATATCTATCACAAAGCAGTTTCACAGAAATCTTCCTTCCAGTTTTTGTCTGAGGATACTTCCTTTTTCACCATAGCCATCCATATACTCCTGAATGTCCCCTGGTAGCATTTTCTCCAAACGGAATTCCCCAATCCTCTATGAGAAGAAAGGTATAACTCTTTGTGAGGAACACAAATGTCACAAAGCAGCTCCTCGGAAATGTTCTCTCCAGTATCTATCTGAAGGTACTTTGATCTTCACCATAAGCCTCAATGTGCTCCCGAGTATCCCTTAGCTGACTAACCTAAAACAGTGTTAGAATATTGCTCAATGTAAACAGAAGCTTAATTGTGCGAGTGGACATCACGTGACCTAGAGCAGTTTCACAGAAAGTTTACTTCTAGTTTTTATCGGAGGGTATTTCCATTTCAGTATATTCTCAAGGGTGTTCCCAAATGTCCTTTCTCAGGTTCCACAGAAACAGTGATTTAAAACTGCTCAATCCAAAGAATGACTTATCTCTACGAGATGAATACGCACATCACAAACAGTTGCTCCAAAAGCTTCTCTCCAGTTTTCATCCGAAGACGTTACCTTTCTCTCCACAAGCCCCCGAGCACCACTTAATATCCCCTCACAGATTCCTCAAAGACAGAGTTTCCAATCTGGGTAATGTAGTGTAAGCTTTAACCCTCTGATATGAATGCACACGTCAGAGAGCAGTTTCGTGCAATGCTTCTTTCTGGGTTTTATTTCCGAATTTTCACTTTTTGCCATAGTCTTCAATGTGCTGCAAAATCTCACTTTTTCAGTTTCACAGGAACAGTGTTCAAACACTGCCTTATGAGAAAAAAGGAATAACTATCTGAGTGGAATGCACACATCACAAAGCAGTTTTTCAGAAAGCTTCTCTCCAGCATTTATCTGGAGATACTTCCTATTTCTCCACAGTCCTAAATGTGCTCCTGAATGTCCTTCGTGAATCCGTCCATGACGCAGTTTCAAAACTGTGTAATAGAAAGAAAGTTTCTCTATGTGAGACTCATAGACATATCTATCACAAAGCAGTTTCAAAGGAAACTTCTTTCTAGTTTTCGTGAGGATACTTTGTTTTTCACCATAGTCGCCCATATACTCCCGAATGCTCCCTGGTAGCATTTTCTTTAAACGGGATTCCCCAATCCTCTATGAGAAGACAGGTATAAGTCTGTGAGTGAAATGCCCACATCACAAAGCAGCTCCTCGGAAATCTCTCCAGTATCTATCTGAAGATATTTCCTTCTTCACCGTAAGCCTCAAAACGCTCCTGAGTATCCCTTAGGTGACAAACCAAAAACAGTGTTAGAATACTGCTCAATGAAAACAGAAGTTTAACTGTGCCAATGGAATTCACGTGACCTAGAGCAGTTTCACAGAACGTTTCCTTCTGGTTTCTATTGGAGGGTATTACTTTTTCAGTATATTCCTAAGAGTGTTCCAAAATGTCCCTTCTTAGGTTCCACAGAAACAGTGATTTCAAACTGCTCTGTCCAAAAAATGATATAACTCTATGAGATGAATACACACATCACAAAGCCATTGCTCCGAAAGCATCTCTCCAGTTTTCATCAGAAGACGTTTCCTTTCTCACAACAAACTTCTGTACACCACTTAATAACCCTTCACAGATTCCTCAAAGACAGAGTTTCCAAACTGGACAATGTAGTGTAAGCTTTAACTCTCTGAAGTGAATGCAGACGTCAGAGAGCAGTTTCTCAGTACGCTTATTTCTGAGTGTTATTTCAGGATATTTCACTTTTCGACATAGTCTTCAATACGCTGCAAAATATCACTTTTCCAGTTTTACAGGAACAGTGTTCAAACACTGCCTTATGAGAAAACAGTTATAGCTCCCTGAGTGGAATGCACATATCACAAAGCAGTTTCTCAGAAAGCTTCTCTCCAGTTTTTATCTGAAGATATCTCCTGTTTCCCCACAGGCCTGAATGGGCTCCCAAATGTCCCTTCACAGATCCATCCATGATGAAGCTTCAAAACTGCATAATAGAAAGAATGTTTTATCCATGTGAGGTGAATAGACATATCTATCACAAAGCAGTTTCCCAGAAAGCTTCTTTCCAGTTTTTGTCTGAGGATATTTCCTTTTTCACCGTAGCCATCCATATACTGCGCAAAGTACCCTGGTAGCTTTCTCTTCCAACAGGATTCCCCAATCCTCTATGAGAAGAAAAGTATAATTCTATGAGCGGAATGCACACTTCACAAAGCAGCTCCTTGGAAATCTTCTCTCCTGTATATATCTGAAGATATTTTTGTTTTCACAGAAGCCTCAAAGCGCTCCCGAGTATCACTTAGCTGACTAACCTAAAACAGTGTTAGAATACTGCTCAATGAATACAGAAGCTTAACTTTGTGAATGGAATTCACGTACCCTAGAGCAGTTTCACAGAATGTTTCCTTCTGTTTTTTATCAGAGGGTATATCTTTTTCATCATATTCTCAATATCATTCCCAAATATCCTTTCTCAGGTTCCAAAGAAACAGTGATTTCAAACTGCTCAATCCAGAGAATGATTTAACTCTATGAGATGAATACACATATCACAAAGCAGTTGCTCTGAAAGCTTCTCTGCAGTTTTCATCAGAAAACGTTTCCTTTCTCAACACAAGCGTCCGGGTGCCACTTAATATCCCTTCACAGATTCCTCAAGGACAGAGTATCGAAACTGGGCAACGTAGTGTAAGCTTTAACTCTCTGAAATGAATGCACACGTCGGACAGCAGTTTCCTAGAAAGCTTCTTTCTGGGATTTATTTCAGGATATTTTATTGTTTGCCACAGCCTTCAATGTGCAGCAAAATATCATTTTTCAGATTTACAGGAACTGTGTTCACACACTGCCTTAAGAGAAAAGAGGCGTAAATTCCTCAGTGGAATGCACACATCACAAAGCAGTTTCTCAGAAAGCTTCTGTCCGGTTTTTATCTGAGGATATCTCCTTTTTCCGCACAGGCCTGAATGGACTCCTGAATGTCCGTTCCCGAATGTTTTTCATGACGCAGTTTCAAAATTGCAAAATAGAAAGAAAGTTTTATATATGTTAGGTGAATAGACTTATCTGTCACAAAGCAGTGTCACAGAAAGCTTCTTTCCACTTTTTGTCTGAGGATATTTCGTGTTTCACCATAGCTGTCCATATACTCGCGAATGTGCCTTGGTAGCTGTTTCTCCTAATGGTATTCCCCAATCCTCTATGAGAAAAGAAGTATAACTCTGTGAGTGGAATGCAAAAATCACAAAACAGCTCCTCAGAAATCTTCTCTCCAGTATCTATCTGAAGATATTTCCGTTTTCACCGTAGCCTCAAAGCACTCCCAAGTATCCCTTAGCTGACTAACCTAAAACAGTGTTGGAATACTGCTCAAGGAAAACAGAAGCTTAACTGTTCGAGTGGAATTCACGTGACCTAGAGCAGTTTCACAGAAAGTTTCCTTCTGGTTTTTATCAAAGGGTATTTCTTTTTCAGCATATTCTTAAGAGCGTTATTAGATGTCCTTTCTCATGATCCACAGAAACTGTGATTTCAAACTGCTCAATCCAAAGAATGATTTAACTCTATGAGATGAAAACACACATCACAAAGCAGTTGCTCTAAAGCTTCTCACGAGTTTTCATCAGAAGACGTTTCCTTTCTCACCACAAGCCTCCAGGCACCAGTTAATATTCCTTCACAGTTTCCTCAAAGACAGAGTTTCCAAACTGAGCAACACAGTGTAAGCTGTAATTCTCTGAAACGAATGCACACGTCAGAGAGCAGTTTCCTGGAATGCTTCTTTCTGGCTTTTGTTTCAGATATTTCAATTTTTGCCATAGACTTCAATGCTCTGCAAAATATCATTTTTTCTGTTTCACAGAAACAGTGTTCAAATCTGTCTTATGAGAAAAGAGGTATAAATCCCTGAGTGGAATGCACACATCATCAAGCAGTTTCTCAGAAAGCTTCTCTCCTGTTTTTATCTGAAGAAATATACTATTACCCCACATTCCTGAATGTGCTCCCGAATGTTTGTTCGTGAATCCGACCGTGAAGCAGTTTCAAAACTGCTTAAGAGAAAAAAAAGTTTTATCTATGTGAGATAAATAGACTTATCTATCACAAAGCAGTTTCACAGAAAGCTTCTTTCCAGTTGTTGTCTGCAGATATTTCCTTTTTCTCCATAGCAGTGCATATACTCCCAAATGTCTCCCGGTAGCATCTATTCCAAATGGGATTCCCCAATACTCTATGAAAAGAAAAGTATAACTCTGTGAGTGGAATGCACACGTCCCAAAGCAGCTCCTCAAAAATCTTCTCTCCAATATCTATCTGAAAGTATTTACATTTTCACCATAAGCCTTATAGCACTCTCAAGTATCCCATAGCTGATTAACCTAAAACAGTGTTAGTAAACTGCTCAATGAAAACAGAATCTTAACTTTGTGACTGGAGTTCACGTGACCTTGAGCAGTTTCACAGAAAATTTTCTTCTGGTTTTTATTGGAGAGTATATCTTTTTCAGCATATTCTTAAGAGCATTCCCAAATGTTCTTTCTCAGATTCCACAGAAACAGTGTTTTCAAACTGCTCAACCCAAAGAATGATTTAACTCTATCAAATGAATACACACATCACAAAGCAGTTGCTCTGAAAACTACTCTCCAGTTTTCATCGGGAGACGTTTCCTTTCTCACCACAAGCCTCCGCGCGACACTGAATATCCCTTCACAGATTCCTCAAATCAGAGTTTCCAAACTGGGCAACGTAGTGTAAGCTTTAGCTCTCTGAAATGAATGCACACTTCAGAGAGCAGTTTCTTGGAACGCTTCTTTCTGGGTTTTATTTCCATATATTCACTTTTCTCCATAGTCTTCTATGCCCTGGAAAAATAACCCTTTTTCACTTTTACAGGAACAGTGTTCAAACACTGCCTTATAAGAACAGAGGTAGAACTCTCTGAGTGAAATGTACAGATCACAAAGCAGTTTCTCAGAAAGCTTCCTTCCAGTTTTTAGCTGAAGATATCTCCTATTTCCCCACAGGCCTGAATGTGAATCTGAGTGTCCCTTCGAGAATGTGTCCATGACGCAGTTTCAAAATTGTGTAATAGAAAGAAAGTTTTATCTATGTGAGATGAATAGACGTATCTATCACAAAGCAGTTTCACAGAAAGCTTCTTTCCAGTTTTTGTCTGAGGATATTTCCTTTTTCACCATAGCCGTCCACATACTCCCGAATGCCCCCTGGTAGCTTTTTATCCAACCGGATTCCCCAATCCTCTCTGAGAAGGAAAGCATAACTCTGTGAGTGGAATGCACACGTCACAAAGCAGCTCCTCGGAAATCCTCTCTCCAGGATTTATCTGAAGATATTTCCGTTTACACCGTAAGCCTCAAAGCGCTCCCATGTATTCCTTAGCTGACTAACCAAAAACAGTGTTAGAATAGTGCCCAATGAAAACAGAAGTTTAACTGTGTGAGTGGAATTCACGTGACCTAGAGCAATTTCACAGAAAGTTTCCTTCTGGATTTTATCGGAGGGTATTTCTTTTTCAGCATATTCTTCAGAGTGTTCCCAAATGTCCTTTCTCAGGTTCTGCAGAAACCCTGATTTCAAACTGCTCAATACAAAGAATGATTTAACTGTATCAGATGAATACACACATCCAGAAGCAGTTGATCCCAAAGCTTCTCTCCAGTTTTCATTGGAAGACGTTTCCTTTCTCACCACAAGCCTTCGGGCATGACTTAATATCCCTTCACAGATTCCTCAAAGACAGAGTTTCCAAACTGAGCAACGTAGTGTAAGCTTTAAATCTCTGAAATGAATGCACACGGCAGAGGGTAGATTCTTGGAATGCTTCTTTCCAGGTTTATTTCCGGATATTTCACTTTTCGCCATAGTCTTCAATGCACTGGAAAATATCACTTTTTCAGTTTTACAGGAACAGTGTTCAAACACTGTCTTACGAGGAAAGAGGTATAAGTCCCTGAGTGAAATGTACACATCACAAAGCAGTTTCACAGAAAGTTTCTCTCCAGTTTGTATCTGAAGATATATCCTATTTCCCCACTGACCTGAATTTGCTCTTGAATGTCCTTTCACAAATCCGTCCATAACGCAGTTTCAAAACTGCCTAATAGAAAGAAGGTTTCATCTATGTGAGATGAAAAGAGGAATCTATCACAAAGCAGTTTCACAGAGAGCACCGTTCCAGTATTTATCTGAGGATATTTCCTTTTCCCCATAGCCCTCCATATACTCCCGAATGTCCCCTGACAGCTTTTTCTCCAGACGGGATTCCCCAGTCCTCTATGAGAAGAAAAGTAAAACTCTATGAATAGAATGCACACGTCACGAAGCAGCTCCTAGGAAATATTCTCCCCAGTATCTATGTGAAGATATTTCTGTTTTCACCATAAGCCTCGAAGGGATTCCGAGTATATCTTAGCTGACTAGCCTAAAACAGTGTTAGAATACTGCTCAATGAAAACAGAAGCTTAACTGTGCATGTGGACTACACATGACATAGAAGAGTTTCACAGAAAGATTCCTTCTGGTTTTTATCGGAGGGTATTTCTTTTTCAGCATATTCTTAAGTGTGTTCCCAAATGTCCTTTCTCAGGTTCCACAGAAACAGTGATTTCAAACTGCTCAATCCAAGGAATGATTTAACTTTATGAGATGAATACCAACATCACAAAGTAGTTGCTCTGAAAGCTTCTCTCCTGTTTTCATCGGAAGACATTTTCTTTCTTACCAGAAGCCTCCGGGTGCCACTTAATATCCCTTCACAGATTCCTAAAAGACAGAGTTTCCAAACTGAGCAACGTAATGTAAACTTTAACTGAAATCAATGTACACGTCAGAGAGCAGTTTCTTGGAATGCTTCCTTCTTGGTTTTATTTCAGGATATTTCACTTTTGCCATAGTCTTCAATGCGCTGCAAAATATCACTTTTTCAGTTTTACAGAAGCACTGTTCAAACACTGCCTTATGAGAAAAGAGGTATAAATCCCTGAGTAGAATGCAGACGTCATAAAGCAGTTTCTCAGAAAGCTTCTCTCTAGTTTTTATCTTAAGATATTTCCTATTTCCCCACTGGGCTGAACGTGCTCCCTAATGTTCCTTCGTGAATCCTTCCATGACGCAGTTTCAAAACTGCCTAATAGGTAGAAAATTTTATCTATGTGAGATGAGTAGGCATATCTATCACAAAGCAGTTTCGCAGAAACCTTCTTTCCAGTTTTTGTCTGAGGAATTTCCTTCATCACCTTGCCGTGCTTTTACACCTGAATGTCCGCTGGTAGTCTTTTCTCCAAACAGGATACCCCAATCGGCTATGAGAATAAAATTATAAATCTGTGAGTGGAATGTACACGTCACAAAGAAGCTCCTCGGAAATCATCTCTCCAGTATCTATCTGAAGATATTTCCGGTTTCACCGTAAACTTCAAAGTGCTCCCGAGTATCCCTTAGCTGACTAACCTAAAACAGTGTTAGAATATAGCTCAATGAAAACAGAAGCTTAACTGTGCGAGTGGAATTCATGTGACCTAGAACAGTTGCACAGCAAGTTTCCCACTGGTTTTTATCGGAGGGTATTTCTTTTTCAGCATATTCTTAAGAGCATTGCCAAATGTCCTCTCTCAGTTTTCACAGAAACAGTGATTACACACTGCTCAATCCAAAGAATGATTGAACTATATGAGATGAATACACATATCACAAGGTAGTTGCTCCGAAAGCTTCTCTCCAGTTTTCATTGGAAGACGTTTCCTTTCTTACCACAAACCTCCGTGTGACACTTAGTATCCTTTCACAGATTCCTAAAAGACTGAGTTACCAAACTGGGCAATGTAGTGTAAGCTTTAACTCTCTGAAATGAATGCACATGTCAGAGAGCAGTTTCTTGGAAAGCTTCTTTCTGGGTTTTATTTCAGGATATTTCACTGTTCTCCATAGCCTTCAATGCACCTCAAATTATCGCTTTTTCAGTTTTACAGGAACAGTGTTCAAACACTGCCTTATGAGATAAGAGGTACAACTCCCTGAGTGGAATTCACACATCAAAATGCAGTTTCTCAGAAAGCTTCTCTTCTGTTTTTATCTGAAGATATCTCCTATAGCCCCACAGTCCTGAATGTGCTCCCAAAGGTCCCTTCCCGAATGCGTCTCCGAATGCGTAATGGAAAGAAAGATTTATCTATGTGAGATGTATAGGCATATTTATCACAAAGCAGTTTCACAGAAAGATTCTTTCCAGCCTTTTTCTGAGGATATTTCATTTTTCACCCTAGCCATCCATATACTCCTGATGTCCCGTGGTAGCTTTTTCTCAAAACGGGATTCCCCAATCCTCTATGAGAACAAAAGTATAACTCTGTGAATAGAATGCACACGTCATAAAGTAGTTCCTCAGATATCATGTCTCCAGTATCTATCTGAAGATATTTCCATTTTCACGGTATGCCTAAAGGCGCTCCTGAGTATCCCTTAGTTGACAACCTAAAACAGTGTTAGAATACTGCTCAATGAAAACAGAAGCTTAACCGTGCGAGTGGAAATCATATGACCTAGCACAGTTTCACAGAAAGTTTCCTCTGGTTGTTATCAGAGGGTATTTCTTTCAGCATATTCTTAAAAGCATTTCCAAATGTCCTTTCTCAAATTCCATAGAAACAGTGATTTCAAACCCCTCTATCCAAAGAATGATTTAACTCTATGAGATAAATACACACCTCACAAAGTAGTTGCTCTGAAAGCTTCTCTACAGTTTTCATTGGAAGACGTTTCCTTTCTCACCACAAACCTCCATGAGCCACTTAATATCCCTTCACAGATTCCATAAAGACACAGTTTCCCAACTGGGCAATGTAGTGGTAGCTTTAACTCTCTGAAATGAATGCACACGTCAGAGTGCAGTTTCTTGGAACACTTCTTTGTGGATTTTATTTTGGGATATTTCACTTTTCGCCATAGTCATCAATGTGTTGCAAAATATCACTTTTCAAGTTTCACAGGAACAGTGGTCAAATGTTGCCTTAGGAGAAAAGAGGTATAACTCCCTGAGTGGAAAGCACATATCACAAAGCAGTTTCTCAGAAAGCTTCTCTCCACTTTTTATCTGAAGATATCTCCTATATCCCCACAGACCTGAATGTGCTCCCAAATGTCCCTTCCTGAATCCGTCCATGACACAGTCTAAGAAATGCATAATAGAAAGAAAGGTTTATAGACGTATCTATTACAAAACAGTTTCACAGAAAACTTCTTTCCAGTTTTTGTCTGTGGATACTTCCTTTTTCATCATAGCCATCCATATACTCCCGAATGCCCCCTTGTAGCTTTTTCTTTAAACGGGATTCCCCAATCCTCTCTCAGAAGGAAAGTATAACTCTGTGAGTGGAATGCACACATCACAAAGGAGCTCCTCAGAGATCTTCTCTCCAGTATCTATCTGAAGATATTTCCTTTTTCACTGTAAGCATCAGAGCGCTCCCAAATATTCCTTAGCTGACTAAACAAAAACAGTGTTAGCATACTGTCCAATGATAATGGAAGCTTTACTGTGTGAGTGGAATTCACGTGACCTAGAGCAGTTGCACAGAAAGATTCCTTCTGTTTTTTCTCAAAGAGTATTTCTTTTTCAGCATATTCTTAAGAGCGTTCCCAAATCTCCTTTCTCATGTTCCATACAAACAGTGATTTCAAACTGCTCAATCTAAAGAATAATTTCTCTATGAGATGAATACACACATCACAAAGCAGTTGCTCCAAAAGCTTCTCTCGTGTTTACATCAGAAGATGTTTCTTTTCTCACCACAAGCCTCCGGGATCCACTTATATCCCTTCACAGATTCCTCAAGGACAGAGTTTTGAAACCTGGCAATGTAATGTAAGCTTTAACTCTCTGAAATGAATGCACACGTCAGAGAGCAGTTTCCTGGAATGCTTCTTTCTGGGTTTTATTTCAGGAGAATTCTCTTTTCGCCATAGTCTTAATGTGTTGCAAAATATCACTTTTTCTGTTTTACAAGAACAGTAACAACACTGCCTTATGAGAAAAGAGGTATAATTCCCTGAGTGGAATGCACACATCACAAAGCAGTTTCATAGAAAGCTTCTCACCAGTTTTTACCTGAAGATATGTCCCATTTGCCCACAGGCCTGAAGGTGCTCCCGAATGTTCCTTAGCAAATCAATTGATGACACAGTTTGAAAACTGCATAATAAAAAGAAAGTTTTATCTATGTGAGATGAATAGACATATCTATCACAAAGCAATTTCACAGAAAGTTTCTTTCCAGTTTTTTTCTGAGGATATTTCTTTTTCACCATAGCTGTCCATATACTCCCGAATGTCCCCTGTTAGCTTTTCTCCAAGCGGGATTCCCCAATCCTCTACGAGAAGAAAAGTATAACTCTGTGAGTGAAATGCACATGTCACAAAGCTGCTCCTCGGAAATCTTATCTCCAGTATCTATCTGAAGATATTTCCTTTTTCACCGTAAGCCTCAAAGCACTCCCGCGTATCCCTTTGCTGAGTAATCTGAAACAGTGTTAGAATACTCCACAATGAAAGCAGAAGCTTAACTGTGTGACTGGACTTCACGTGACCTAGAGCAGTTTCACAGGAAGATTCCTTCTGGTTTTTAACAGAAGGTCTTTCTTTTCAGCGTATTCTTAAGAGCGATCCCACATGTCCTTTTGCAGGTTCCACAGAAACAGTGATTTCAAACTGTTCAATCCAAAGAATGATTTAACTTTATGAGATGAATACACACCTCAAAAAGTAGTTGCTCCAAAAGCTTCTCTCCAGTTTTCAACGGAAGACTTTTCCTTTCTCAGCAAAAGCCTCCATGTGCCACTTAATATCCCTTCACAGATTCCTCAAAGACAGAATTTCCAAACTGGGCAATGTTGTGTAAGCTTTAACTCTCTGAAATGAATGCACATGTCAGAGAGCAGTTTCTTGGAACGCTTCTTTCTGGGTTTTATTTCAGGATATTTCACTTTTCTTCATAGTCTTCAATGCGCAGCAAAATTTCACTTTTTCAGTTTTACAGGAACAGTGTTCAAACACTGCCTTACGAGAAAAGAGGTATAACTCCCTGAGTGGAATGCACACATCACAGAGCAGTTTCTCAGAAAGCTTCTTTCCAATTTTTATCTGAAGATATATCCTATTTCACCACAGTCCTGATGTGCTCCCGCATGTCCCTTCGTGAATGCGTCCATGATGCAGTTTCAAAATGGTGTAATAGAAAGGTTATCTATGTGAGATGAATAGACATATCTATCACATAGCAGTTTCACAGAAACCTTCCTTCCAGTTTTTGTCTGAGGATATTTCTTTTTTCACTATAGCCGTCCATATACTCCCGAAAGTCCCCTTGTAGCTTTTTCTCCAAATGCAATTCCCCAATCCTCTATGAGAAAAAAAGTATAACTCTGTGAGTGGAACACACACGTCACAGAGCGTCTCCTCGGAAATCTTCTCTCCAGTATCTATCTAAAGATACTTCCGTTTTTAACCGTAAGTCTCAATGCGCTCCAGAGTATTCCTTACCTGACTAACCTAAAACATTGTTAGTATACTGCTCAATGAAAACAGAAGCTTAACTGTGCGAGTGGACTTCACGAGACCAAGGGCAATTTAACAGAAAGTTTTTTTCAAGTTTTTATCGGATGGTATTTCTTTTTCAGCACATTCTTTACAGCATTCTCAGAATCCTTTCTCAGGTTCCACATAAACAGAGATTTCAAACTGCTCAATACAAAAAATGATTTAACTCTATGAGATGAATACACACATCACAAAGCAGTTGCTCCAAAGCTTCTCTCCAGTTTTCATTGGAAGACGTTTCCTTTCTCATCACAAACCTCCGTGTGCCATTTAACATCCCTTCACAGATTCCTAAAAGAGAAGAAAGGTATAAAGTATTCCTATGAGAAGAAAAGTAGAACTCTGTGAGTGGAGTGAACACTTCACATAGCAGCTCTTCATAAATCTTCTCTCCAGTATCTATCTGAAGATATTTTCGTTTTCACCATAAGCCTCAAAGTGCTCCCGAGTATCCTTTAGCTGACTAACATAAATGGTGTTAAATACTGCTCAATGAAAACAGAAGCCTAACTGTGCAAGTGGAATTCACGTGATCTAGAGCAGTTTCACCAAAAGTTTCCTTCTGGTTTCTATCGGAGGGTATTTGTTTTTCAGAATATTCTTAATGTCCTTTCTCAGGTTCCACAGAAACAGTGATTTCAAACTGCTCAATACAAAGAATGATTTAAGTCTATGAGATGAAAACACACATCACAAAGCACTTGCTCCAAAAGCTTCTCTCCAGTTTTCATCGGAAGACGTTTCCTTTCTCACCACAAGCCTCTGGGCGCCACTTAATATCCCTTCACAGATTCCTCAAAGACAGAGTTTCCATACTGGGCCACATAGTGTAAGTTGAACTCTGAAATTAATGCATACGTCAGAGACCAGTTTCTTGAACTCTTCTTTCTGGGTTTTATTTCAGGATATTTCACTTTTCACCACAGGCTTCAATGCACCACAGAATATCAATTTTTAGTTTTGCAATAACAGTGTTCAAACACTGCCTTATGAGAAAAGAGGTATATATCTCTGAGTGGAATGCAAACATCACAAAGCAGTTTTTCAGAAAGCTTCTCTCCAGTTTTTATCTGAAAATATTTCCTATTTCCCCAGAGGCCTGAAAGTGCTCCCAAATGTCCCTTCGTGAATCCTTCCATGACACAGTTTCAAAACTGCCTAATAGAAATTTTTATCTCTGTGAGATGAATAGATATATCTACCACAAAGTAGTTTCACAGAAAGCTTCTTTCCAGTTTTTGTCTGAGGATATTTCCAATTTCACCATAGTCGTCCATATACTCCTGAATGTCCCTTGGTATCTTTTCCTTCAAAAGAGATTCCCCAACTCTTTTAGGGAAGAAAAGTATAATTCTGTGATTGGAGTACATATGTTACAAAGCAGTTCCTCGGAAAGCTTCTCTCCAGTTTCCATCTAAAGGTATTTCCTTTTCCCCAAATATCCCTTCGCACACTACACAAAAACAGTGTTAGAATACTGCTCAATGTAAAGAGAAGCTTAACTGTGCGAGCAGAATTCACATGACAGAGGGCAGTTTCACAGAAAGCTTCCTTCTGGTTTCTATCTGTGGTTATTTCTTTTTCAGCATATTCTAAAGAGCGTTCCCAAATGTCCTTTCTCAATTTCCTCAGAAACAGTGTTTTCAAAGTGCTCAATCCAAAGAAAGTTTTAACTCTATTACATGAATACAAACATCACAAAAGAGTGGCTCAGAAAGCCTCTCTCCAATTTTCAACAGAAGAGATTTCCTTGCTCACCACAGGCCTACATTTGCCACTTAATATCCCTTCACAGAATCCTCAATGTCAGACTTTCCAAACTGGGAAATATAAAGGTAGCTTTAACTCTGTGAAATGAATTGACATGTCAGAGAGCAGTTTCTTGGACTGCTTCTTTCTGGGTTTTATTTGACGACATTTCACTTTTCGCTATAGTCTTCAATGTGCTCCTAGTATCACTTTTTTAGTTTTACAGTAACATTGTTCAAACTGTGCCCTATGAGAAGAAAGTTATAACTCCGTGTGTGGAATGAAGACATCACCAAGCAATTTCTCAGAAAGCTTCTCTCCATTTTTAATCTGATGATATTTCCTTTTTCACCATAGGCCCGAATGTGATCCCAAATATCCGTTCATGGATCCATCCATGACGGAGTTTCCAAGCTTTGTAATGTAAAGAAAGCTTTATCTATGTGAGATGAATAAACATAGCAAAAAGAGGATTCACAGAAAGATTCTTAGCAGTTTTCATCTGAAGATATTTCCTTTTTCACCATAGTCCTGAATGTGCTCCCGAATGTCCCTTTGTGGATCCATCCATGACAGAGTTTCCAAGCTCAGTAATGTAAAGAAAGCTTTGTCTATGTGAGATGAATACACATATCATGGAATAGTTTCATAGAAAGCTTCTTTCCAGTTTTTGTATGAGGCTATTTCCGATTTCACCATGGGCATCAACACGTTCCAGAATATCACTTGGTAACTTTTTCCCCAAAAGGGTTTGCCCGATGCTGTATGAGAAGAGAGGTATAACACTGTGAGTGAAATGCACACGTCACAAAGAAGTTCCTCAGAAAGCTTCTCTCCAGTTTCGGTCTGAACATGTTTCCCTTTTCACCGTAAGCCTCAGAGTGCTCCCGAATATCCCTTCACATGCTAAACATAAAGAGGGTTAGAAAACTGCTCAATGAAAAGAGAGGTTTAACTGAGTGAGAGGAATTAAGGCGACACAGAGCAGTTTCATAGAAAGCTTCGTTCTGGAATTTACCAGAGGATATTTCTTTCTCCATATTCTAAGGAGCGTTCCCAAATGTCCTTCCTCAGATTCAACAAAAACAGTGACTTCAAACTGCTCATTCAAAAATGGTTTAACTCTTTGAGATGAATACTCACATCACAAAGCAGCTTCTCAGAAAGATTCTCTCCAGTTTTCATCGGAAGACGTTTCCTTGCTCACCACAAGCCTCTGGTCGCCACTTAATATCCCTTCACAGATTCCGCAAATACAGAGTTTCCAAACTGGGCAACATAGAGTAAGCTTTACCTCTGTGAAATGAATGCAAATATCAGAGAGCAGTTTCTTGGAACAGTTCTTTCTGGGTTTTATTTGAAGATATTTCACTTTTCTCCATAGTCTTCAATGTGCTCCGATGTATCACATTTTCGGTTTTACATGAACAGTGTTCAAACACTGCCGTATGAGAAAGAAGGTGAAACTCGCTGAGCGAAATGCACACGCCACAAAGCAGTTTCTCAGAAAGCTTCTCTCCAGTTTTTATCTGAAGATATTTCCTTTTCCACCATAGGCATGAATGTGCTCCTGAATGTTCCTTCGCGGATCCGTCCGTGACGGAATTTCCATGCTGCGTAATGTAAAGAAAGCTTTATCTATGTGAGATGAATAAATATAGCAAATGCCAGATTCTCAGAAACTTCTTTCCAGTTTTTATATGAAGATATTTCCCTTTTCAGCACAGTCCTGATTGTGCTCCCAAGTGTCCCTTCACGGATCCATCCATGAAAGAGTTTCCAACCTGCATAATGTAAAGAAAGCTTTATCTATGTGAGATGAATACACATATCACAAATCAGTTTCACATAAATCTTCTTTCCAGTTTTTATCTGAGGCTATTTTCTCTTTCACCATAGCCATCCATATACACCCAGATGCCCCTTGGTATCATTATCTCCAAAAGACATTCCCCAATCCTTTATGAAAAGAGATGTATAACACTGTGAGTGAAATGCACAGGTCACAAAGCAGTTCTTCGGAAAGCCTCTCTCCAGTATCTCTCTGAACATATTTCCTTTTTCACAGTAAGCCTCAAACATTCCGGAATATCCCTTTGCATGCTAAACATAAAGAGTGTTAGAAAAGTGCTCCATGAAAAGAGAAGGTTAACTGAGTGAGAGGAATTCACATGACACATAACAGTTTCACAGAAAGCTTCCTTCTGGTTTTCATCTGAGGATATTTCTTTCTCCATATTCCAAAGAACGATGCCAAATATCCTTCCTGAGATACCACAGAAACAGTGATTTCAAACTGCTCAATCCAAGGAATCATTTTACTCTATGAGATAAATACACACATCACAAAGAAGTTGCTCAGAAAGCTTCTCTCCAGTTTTCATGGGAAGACATTACCTTGCCCACCACAGGCCTCCGGGGTGCCACTTAATATCCCTTCACATATTCCTCAAGGACAGAGTTTGCAAGCAGGACAATGTAGAGTATGCTTTAATTCTGTGAGGTGAATGCACATATCAGAGAGCAGTTTCTTGGAACGCTGGTTTCTGGATTTTACTTGAGGATAGTTCACTTTTCGCCATAGTGTTAAATGCACTCCGAAATAATATTTTTTCGGTTTTACAGGAACAGTTTTCAAACACTGCCTTATGAGAAAAGAGGTATAACTCCCTGAGTGGAATGTACACATCACAAAGCAGTTTCTTAGAAAGCTTCTCTGCAGTAATTATCTGAAGATATATCCATTTTCCGCATAGTCCTGAATGTGCTCCCCAATGTCCTTTCACAGATCCGTCCATGACAGAGTTTCCAAGCCACATAATGTAAAGAAAGCTGTATCTATGTGAGATGAATACACATATCATAGATGAGTTTCACAGAAAGCTTCTTTCCAGTTTTTGTCTGAGGCCATTTCTTTTTTCACAAAAGGCGTCATATGCTCCAGAATATCCCTTGCTACCTTTCTCTCCAAAATGTTTACCCGATGCTGTTGAGAACAGAGGTATAACACTCTGAGTGGAATGCACACATCACAAAGTAGTTCCTCGGAAAGCTTCTCTCCATTTTCTATCTAAAGATATTTCCTTTTTCACTGTAAGCCTAAAAGAACTCCCGAATATCCCTTCCCATGCTGAATATAAACAGTATGAAAACTGATTAATGCAAGAGAAGCTTAACTGAGTGAGAGGTATTCACACGACACATAGCAGTTTCACAGAAAGCGTCCTTCTTGTTTTTATCTGAGGATATTTAGTTCTCCATATTCTAAAGAGCATTTCCAAATGTCCTTCCTCAGATTCCAAAAAAAAAAGTGATTTCAAACTGCTCGATCCAAAAAATGGTTTAACTCTATGACATGAATACATACATTGAAAAGCAGTTGCTCAGAAAGCTTCTCTTCAGTTTTCAAAGGAAGACATTTCCTTGCTCACCACAGACCTCTGGGAGCCACTTAATATCCCTTCGCAGATTCCTCAAAGACAGAGTTTCCAAACTGGGTAATGTAGAGTATGCTTTAGTTCTGTGAAGTGAATGCACATATCAGAGAGCAGTTTCTTGGAACGCTTCTTTCTGGGTTTTATTTGAGGATACTTCACTTTTCGCCATAATCTTCAATGCACTCCGAAATAACTTTTTCATTTTTACAGGAACGGTGCTCAAACACTGCCTTGTGACAAAGAGGTATAACTCCCTGAGTGGAATGCACACATCAAAAAGCAGTTTGTCAGAAAACTTCTCTCCAGTTTTTATCTGAAGATATCTCCTTTTTCACCATAGGCCTGAATGTGCTCAAGAATGTCCTTTTGCAGATCTGTCCATGAGGGAGTATACAAACTGTGTAATATAAGGAAAGTTTTATCTCTTTGAGATGAATAAACATATCTATCACAAAGCATTTTCACAAAAAAATTCTCTCCAGTTTTTGTCTGAGGATGTTTACTTTTCCACCATAGCCGTCCATATACTCCCAAATGTCCCTTGGTAGCTTTTTCTCCAAAAGCAATTCCCCAATCCTCTATGAGAAGAAAGGTATAAATCTGTGGGTGGAATGCACACGTCACAAAGCAGTTCCTCAGGAAGTTTCTCTCCAGTTTCTATCTGAGCATATTTGCTTTTCCACTGTAAGCCTCAAGGTGGTCCCAAATATCCCTTCGCAGAGAAAACAGTGTTAGAATACTGCTCAATGAAAAGAGAAGCTTAACTGTGCGAGTGGAATTCACACAACATAGAGCAGTTTCACAGAAGGCTTCCTTCTGATTTTTAGCTGAGGGTATTTCTTTTTCAGCATATTGTAAAGAGTGTTCCCAAATGTCCTCTCTCAGGTTCCACAGAAACAGTCATTTCAAACTGCTCAATCCAAAAAATGATTTATCTTTATGGGATGAATACACACATCACAAAGCAGTTGCTCAGAAACCTTCTCCCCAGTTTTCAACGGAAGACTTTTCCTTGCGCACCACAGGCCTCCGGCACCACTTAATATCCCTTCGTAGATTCCTCAAAGACAGAGTTTCCAAACTGGGCAACATACAGAAAGCTTTAGCTCTGTTAAATGAAAGCATACATCACAAAGCAGGTTCTTGGATTGTTTCTCTCTGCATTTTCTTTGAGGATATTTCACTTTCTGCCATAGTCTTCAAAGCGCTCCAAAATATCACTTTTTCTGTTTTACAGGATCAGTGTTCAAACATTGCCTTATGAGAAAAGAGTTATAACTCCCTGAGTGGAATGCACACATCACAAATAAGTTTCTCAGAAAGCTTCTCTCCCGTTTTTATCTGAAGATATTTCCTTTTTCACCATAGGTAAGAATGTGATCCCAAATATCCCTTCGCGGATCCTTCCATGACAGAGTTTCCAAGCTGCGTAGTGTAAAGAAAGCTTGACCTGTGTGAGATGAATATACATAGCATAAGCAGATACACAGAAAGTTTCTATTCAGTTTTTATCTTAATATATTTCCATTTTCACCATAGTCCTGAATGTGCTCTCGAATGTCCCTTCGCAGATCCGTCCGTGACGGAATTTCCATGCTGCGTAATGTAAAGGGAGCTTTATCTATGTGAGATGAATAAACATAACAAGAAGCAGATTCACAGAAAACTTCTTTCCAGTTTTTATCTGAAGATATTTCCTTTTTCATCATACTACTGAATATGCTCCCAAATGCCGCATGGCGGATCCTTCCATGACAGAGTTTCCAAGCCGCGTACTGTAAAGAAACTTTATCTATGTGACATGAATACATATATCATGGAGCAGTTTCACAGAATGGTTCTTTCCAGTTTTTGTCTGAGGCTGTTTCCCTTTTCTCAATAGGCATCAATGTGTTCCCGGATATCACTTGGTATCTTTTTCTCCAAAAGGGTTTCTCTGATGCTGTATGAGAAGACAGGTATAACACTGTGAGTGGAATGCTCATGTCAAAAAAAAGTTCCCCAGAAAGCTTCTCTCCAGTTTCTATCTGAACATATTTTCTTTTTCTCCGTAAGCCTCAAAGTGCTCGCATATATCTCTTCATACACTAAACATGAACAATGTTAGAAAACTGCTCAATGAAAAGAGAAGCTTAACTGAGTGAGAGAAATTCACTTGACACCAGAAGTTTCACAGAAAGCTTCCTTCTGGTTTTTATCAGAGGATATTTCTTTCTCCATATTCTAAAGATAGTTCCCAAATGTCCCTCCTCAGATTCCACAGAAGCAGTGAATTCAAACTGCTCAATCCAAAGAATGATTTAACTCTATGAGATGAATACACACATCACAAAGCAGTTGCTCAGAAAGCTTCTCTGCAGTTTTCATCAAAAGACATTTCCTTGCTCACCACATGCGAATGGGCACCACTTAATATCCCTTCACAGATTCCTGAAAGACAGAATTAGCAAACTGGGCAATGTAGAATAAGCTTTACCTCTGTGGAATGAATGCACATATCCGAGAGCAGTTTCTTGGTATGCTTCTTTCTGGGTATTATTTGAGCATATATCACTTTTCACCATTGTCTTCAATGAACTCCAAATATCACTTTTTCATTTTACAGGAACAGTGTTCAAACACTGCTTTATGAGAAAAGAGGTATAACTCCCTGAGTGGAATGCACACATCACAAAGCAGTTTCTCAGAAAGCTTTTCTGCAGTAATTATCTGAAGTTATTTCCATTTTCAAAAGATTCCTGAATGTGCTCCCAAATGTCCCTTCACAGATCCATCCATGACAGAGTTTCCAAGCTGCATAATGTAAAGAAAGCTGTATCTATGTGAGATGAATACACATATCAAAGATGAGTATCATAGAAAGCTTCTTTCCAGTTTTTGTCTGAGGCTATTTCCTTTTTCACCATAGGCATCAATATGCTCCCAAATATCCCTGGTACTTTTTTCTCCAAAATGTTTTACTGATGATGTATGAGAAGAGAAGTATAACACTGTGAGTGGAATGTATATATCACCAAGCAGTTCCTCGGAAATCTTCTCTCAATTTTCTATCTGAAGCTATTTCCTTTTTCACTGTAAGCCTGAAAGCACTCCCGAATATCCCTTCGCATGCTAAACATAAACAGTACGAAAACTAGTCAATGCAAGAGAAGCTTAACTGAGCGAGAGGAATTCACATGACACACAGCAGTTTCTCAGAAAGCGTCCTTCTTTTTAGTTCTCCATATTCTAAAGAGCCTTCCCAAATGCCCTTACTCAGATTCCAAAAAACAGTGTTTTCAGAGGGCTCAATCCAAAGAATGTTTTACCTCTATGAGATGAATACACACTTCACAAAGCAGTTGCTCAGAAAGCTTCTCTCCAGTTTTCAAAGGAAGACATTTCCTTGCTCACCGCAGTCCTCTGGGAGCCACTTAATATCCCTTCACAGATTCCTCACAGACAGAGTTTCCAAACTGGGCATTGTAAAGTACGCTTTAATTCTGTGAAATGAATGCATATATCAGAAAGCAGTTTCTTGGAAAGCTTCTGTGTAGGTTTTATTTGAGGAGAGTTCTCTTTTCATGGTAGTCTTCAATGTGCTACGAAATATCACGTTTTCAGCTTTACAGGAACAGTGTTGAGACACTGGCTTATGTGAAAAGAGGTATATCTCCCTGAGTGGAATGCACACATCCGAAAGCAGTTTCTCAGAAAGCTTCTCTCCAATTTTTATATGAAGAGATTTCCATTTTCACCATAGGCCTGAAGGTGCTCCCGAATGTCCCTTTGCAGATCTGTCCTTGGCAGAGATTCAAAACTGCGTAATATAAATAAAGTTTTATCTATGTGAGATGAATAAACATATCTATCACAAAGCAGTTTCCCAGAAAGCTTCTTTCCCGTTTTTGTCTGAGGATAATTCCTTTTTCACAATAGCCTTCTGTATACTCCTGAATGTCTCTTGGTAGCTTTTACTCCAAAAGGGATTCCCCAATCCTCTATGAGAAGAAAGCTATAACTCTGTAAGTGGAATGCACACGTCACAAAGCAGCTCCTCAGAAAGCTTTTCTCTAGTGCCTATGTGAAGATATTTCCGTTTTCACCATAAACCTCAAAGCGTTCCCGAATATCCCCTCGCAGGCTAAACACAGTGTTAGAATACTGCTCATTGAAAAGAGAAGCTTAACTGTGTGAGTGGAAAAAACATGACCGTGAGAAGTTTCACAGAAAGCTCCCTTCTGGTTTTCATCTGAGGGTATTTATTTCTCCGTATTCCAAAGAGTGTTCCCTAATATCCTTCCTGAGATGCCACAGAAACAGTGATTTCAAACGTTCAATCCAAGGAATGGTATAATTCTATGAGATGAACACACACATCACAAAGCAGTTGCTCAGAATTCTTCTCTCCAGTTTTCATGGTAAGACATTTCCTTGCTCACCACAGACCTCCAGGGTGCTAATTAGTATCCCTTCACGTATTCCTCAAAGACAGAGTTCGCACACTGGGCAATGTAGAGTACACTTTAATTTTGTGAAGTGAATGCACATATCAGAGAGCAGTCTCTTGGAACATTTCTTTCTGGGTTTTACTTGAGGATAGCTCACTTTTCACCATAGTCTTTTATGTACTCTGAAATGTCACTTTTTCGGTTTTACAGGAACAGTGTTCAAACACTGCCTTATGAAAAGAGGTATAACTCCCTGAATGGAATGCACAGATCACAAAGCAATTTCTCAGAAAGCTTCTCTGCAGTAATTATCTGAACATATTTACATTTTCACCATGGTCCTGAAGGTGCTCCCCAATGTCCCTTCAGGATACATCCATGACAGAGTTTCCAAGCTGCGTAATGTAAAGAAAGCTTTATCTATGAGATGAATAAACATCAGAAAAAGCAGATTCACAGAAAATTTCTCTCCAGTTTTTATCTGAACATATTTCCTTTTTCACCATAGTCCTGATTGTCCTCCTGAATGTCCCTTCGTGGATCCCTCCATGACAGAGTTTCCAAGCTGTGTAATGTAAAGAAAACTTTATCTATGTGAGATGAATACACATATCACAGAGCAGTTTCATAGAAAGCTTCTTTCCAGTTTTTGTCTGGGCTATTTCCCTTTTCACAGTGTTCGGCAATATGCCTCCGAATATCCCTTGGTACCTTTTCCTCCAAAAGGGCTTCCCCAATGCTGTATGAGAAGAGAGGTATAGCACTGTGAGTGGAATGCATACGTCACGATGCAGTTCGTCTTAAAGCTTCTCTCCAGTTTCTATGTGAACACATTTCCTTTTTCTCCTTAAGTCTCGAGTGCTTTCGACTATCCCTTCGAACCCTAAACATAAACAGTGTTAGAGAACTGGTCAATGAAAAGAGAACCTTAACTGAGTGAGAGGAATTCACATGATACATAGCAGTTTCAAGAAATCTTCCTTCTGGTTTTTATCTGAGGCTATTTCTTTCTCCATATTCTAAGGAGTGTTCCCAAATGTCCTAACTCAGATTCCATTGAAACAGTGATTTCAAACTGCTCAATCCAAAGAATGATTTAACTCTATGAGATGAATACACACGTCACAAAGCAGTTGCTTGGAAAGCTTCTCTCCAGTTTTCAACGGAAGACATTTCCTTGCTCACCACAGGCCTCCGGGCACCAATTAATATCCCTTCGCTGATTTCTCAAGAAAGACTTCCCAAACTGGACAATGGAGAGTAAGCTTTATCTCTGTGAAATAAATGCACATATGAGAGAGCAATTTCTTGGAACGATTCCTTCTGGATTTTATTTGAGGATAGTTCATTTTGGCCATAGTCTTTAAAGTGCTCCAAAATATCACTTTTTCGGTTTTACAGGCACAGTGTTCAAACACTGCCTTATGAGAAAAGAGGTATAACTACCTGAGTAGAATGCACACGTTACAAAGTAGTTTCTCAGAGTTTCTCTCCTGTTTTTATCTGAAGATATTTCCTTTTTCAGCATATGCCTGAATATGCTCCCGAGTGTCCCTTTGAAGATGCATCCATGACAGAGATTCCTAACTGCGTAACATAAAAAAGTTTTATCTATGTGAAATCAATAAGCATATGTATCACAAAAAGGTTCCAAAGAAAGCTTCTTTCCAGTTTTTGTCTGGTGATATTTCCTTTTTAACCATAGCCATCCATATACTCCTGAATGTTCCATGGTAGCCTTTTCTCCCAAAGGAATTCCCCAATCCTCTATGAGAAGAAAGGTATAACTCTTTGAGTGGAGTGCACATGTCACAAAGCAGCTCCTCGGAAAGCTTCTCTCCAGTTTCTATGTGAAAATATTTCCGTTTTCACCATAAGCCTTAAAGTACTCCTGAATATCCCTTCACAAACTAAAGAAAAACAGTGTTAGACTACTGCTCAATGAGAAGAGAAGCTGAACTGTGTACTGGAATTCACATGACACAGAGCAGTCTTATAGGAACCTTCCTTCTGTTTTTTTTCTGAGGGTATTTCTTTTTCAGCATATTCTAAAGAGCGTTCCCAAATATCCTTTCTCAGATTCCACAGAAACAGTGATTTCAAACTCTTCAATCCAAAGAAGGATTTAACTCTATGAGAATAATACACACATCACAAAGTAGCTGCTCAGAAAACTTCTCTCCAGTTTTCAACGTAAGACATTTCCTTCCTCACCACAGGCCTCCGGCAGCCTCTTAATATCCCTTCGCAGATTCCTCAAAGACAGAGTTTCCAAACTGGGCAATGTAGTGTAAGCTTTAACTCTGAGAAACGAATACACATATCAGAGAGTAGTTTCTTGGAACGCTTCTTTCTGGGTTTTATTTGAAGAGAGTTCTCTTTTGGCCATAGTCTTCAATGCTCTCCATAATATCACCTTTTCGGTTTTACAGGAATAGTGTTCATACACTGCCTTTGAGAATAGAGGTATAATTCTCTGAGTGGAATGCACACATCACAAAACAGTTTCTCAGACAGCTTCTCTCCAGTTTTTATCTGAAGATATTTCCTTTTGCACCATTGGCCTGTACGTGCTCCTGAGTGTCCCTTCACAAATCCGTCCATTTAGGCATTTCAAAACCGCGTAATAGAAGGAAAGTTTTATCTATCTGAGATTAATAAACATATCTATCACAAAGCAGTTTCACAGAAAGTTTCTTTCGAATTTTTGTCTGAGGTTATTTCCTTTTTCACTATCACCATCCATATACTCCCGAAAGTCCCCTGGTAGTTTTTTTCTCCAAAACTATTCCCAAATCCTCTATGAGAAGAAAAGTACAACTCTGTGAGTGAAATGCACACGTCACAACGCACCTCCTCGGAATTCTTCTTTCCAGTTTCTATCTGAAGATATTTCAGTTTTCACCATAAGCCTCAAAGCATTCCCGAGTATCCCCAAGCTGTCTAAACTAAAACAGTGTTAGAATACTGCTCAATGAAAACAGTAGTTTAACTGTGTGAGTGGAATTCACATGACAGAGCACTTTCACAAAAGGCTTCCTTCTGGTTTTCATCGGAGGGTATTTCTTTTTCAGCATATTCTTAACAGCGTTCCCAAATGTACTTTCTCAGGTTTCCCAGAAAGAGTGATTTGAAACAGCTCAATCCAAAGAATGATTTAACTCAATGGGATGAATACACACATCACAAAGCAGTTGCTCTGAAAGCTTCTCTCCAGTTTTTATCTGAAGATATTTAATATTTCCCCACAGGCTTGAATATGCTGCCGAATGTCCCTTCGCTACTCAGTCCATGACGCAGTTTCAAAACTGCGTAATAGAAAAAAAGTTTCATGTATGAGAGATGAATAGACGTATCTATCATAAAACAGTTTCACAGAAAGCTTCTTTCCAGTTTTTGTCTGAGGATATTTCCTTTCTCACCATAGTCATCCATATACTCTCGAATGTCCCCTGGTAGCTTTTTCTCCAAACGGGATTCCTCAATCCTCTATAAGGAGAAAAGTATAACTCTGTGATTGGATTGCACACGTCACAAAGCAGCTCCTTGGAAATCTCTCCAGTATCTTTCTGAAGATATTTCCATTTTCACCATAAGCCTCAAAGTGCTCCAAACTTTTCATTAGCTGACTGAACCAAAATAGTGTTAGAATATTGCTAAATGAAAACAGAAGCTTAACTGTGAGAGTGGACTTCACGTGACCTAGAGCAATTTCACAGAAGGTTTCCTTCAGGTTTTTATCAGAGGGTATTTCTTTTTCAGCATATTCTTAAGAACTTTCCCAAATATCCCATCTCAAGTTCCACAGAAACAGTGAATTCAAACTGCTCAATCCAAAGAATGATTTAACTCCATGAGTTTAATAAGCACATCACAAAGCAGTTCCTCCGAAAGCTTCAGTTCAGTTTTCATCGGAAGACATTACCTTTCTCACCAGAAGCCTCCAGGTGACACTAAATATGTCTTCACAGATTCCTGAAAGACAGAGTTTCCAAACTGGGCAACGCAGTGTAAGCTTTAACTCCCTGAAATGAATGAACACATGGGAGTGCAATTTCCTGGAATGCTTCTTTCTGGGTTTTATTTGAGGATATTTCACATTTCATCATACTCTTCAAAGCACTACAAAATATCACTTTTTCAGGTTTACAGTAACAGTTTTCAAACCTGCCTTATGAGAAAAGAGGTATAACTCCCTGAGTGGAATGCTCACATAACAAAGTACTTTCTCAGAAACTTTCCTTCCAGTTTTTATCTGGAAATATCTCCTATTTCCCTAAAGGGCTGTATGTGTTCCTGAAATTCCCTTCATGAATCTGCCAATGATGCAGTTTCAAAACTGGGTAATAGAAAGAAAATTTTTTCTATGTGAGATGAATAGACATATCTATCCCAAAGCAGTTTCACAGAAAGCTTCTTTCCAGTTTTTGTTTGAGTACATTCCCTTTTTCACCATAGCTGTCCGTATATTCCCAAATGTCCCCTGGTAGCTTTCTCCCCACACAGGATTCCCCAATCCTCTATGAGAGGAAAAGTATAACTCTGTGAGTGGAATGCACATGTCACAAAGCAGCTCCTAAGAAATCTTCTCTCCAGTATCAGTCTGAAGATATTTCCGTTTTCACCATAACACTCAAAGCACTCCCGCATATCCCTTAGCTGACTAACATCAAACAGTGTTAGAATACTGCTCAATGAAAATAGAAGCTTAACTGTCCGAGTGGACTTCACATGACCTAGAGCAGTTTCACAGAAAGTTTCCTTCTTGTTTTTATTGAAGGGTATTTCTTTTTCAGTATATTTTTAAGAATGTTCCAAAATGTCCTTTCTCATATTCCACAGAAAGAGTGAGTACAAACTGCTCAATCCAAAGAATGATTTAACTCTATGAGGTGAATACACACATCACAAAGCAGTTGCTCCGAAAGCTTCTCTCTAGTTTTCATTGGAAGACGTTTCCTTTCTCACCTGAAGCCTCCGGGCGACACTTAATATCCCTTCACAGGTTTTTCAGAAAAAGAGTGTCCAAACCGTGCAAAGTAGGGTGAGCTTTACTTCTCCGAGATGAATGCACACGTAAGACGGCAGTTTCTTGGAACGTTTCTTCCTGACTTTTATTTCCGGATATTTCACTTTTCACCATATACTTCATGGCACTGCAAAATATCCCTTTTTCAGATTTACAAGAACAGTGTTCAAAGACTGCCTTATTAGAAAATACATAGAACTCCCTGAGTGGAATGTGCACATCACAAAGTTGTGTCTCAGAAAGCCATTCTCCTGTCTTTATCTGAAGATATTTCCTACTTCCCAACAGGCCTGAATATGCTCTCAAATGTCCCATCCAAATCCGTCCATGATGCAGTTTCAAAACAGCGTAATAGAAAGAAAGTTTTATCTATGTGAGATGAATAGACATATCTATCACAAAGGAGTTTCACAGAAAGCTTCTTTCCAGTTTTTGTCTGAGGATATTTCCTTTTTCACCATAGCCATTCATTTACCACCAAATATCCGCGGGTAGCTTTTTCTCCAAATGGGATTCCCCCATCGTCTATGAAAAGAAAAGTATAATTCTGTGAGTGGAATGCACACGTCACAAAGCAGATCCTTTGAAATCGTCTCTCCAGTATCTATCTGAAGTTATTTCCGTTTTCACCTTAAGCCTCAAAGTGCTCCCGAGTATCCCATAGCTGACTAACCTAAAACAGTGTTTGATACTGCTCAATGAAAACAGAAGCTTAACTGTGTGAATGAATTTCATGTGACCTAGAGCAGTTTTACAGAAAGTTTCCTTCAGGTTTTATAGGAGGGTATTTGTTTTTCAGCAAATTTTGAAAAGTGTTCCCAAATGTCCTTTCTCAGGTTCCACAGAAACAGTGATTTCAAACTGCTAAGTCCAAAGAATGATTTAACTCTATGAGATGAATACACACATTGCAAAATACTTGCTCCTAATGCTTCCCTCCAGTTTTCCTCGGAAGACGTTTCCTTTCTCACTACAAGCCTCCAGGCACCACTTCATATCCCTTCTCAGATTCCTTAAAGACAGAGTTTCCAAACTGGGCAATGTAGTGTAAACTTTAACTCTCTGAAATGAATGCACACGTCAGAGAGCAGTTTCTTTGAATGCTTCTTTCTGAGTTTTAATTCAGGGTATTTCACTTTTCTCCCAAGTCTTCAAAGCACTGCCAAATATCACTTTTACAGTTTTACAGGAACAGTGTTCAAACACTGCCTTATGAGAAAAGAATAAAATTCCCTGAGGGGAATGCACACATTAAAAAGCAGTTTCTCAGAAAGCTTCTCTCCAGTTTTTATATGAAGATATCTCCTTTTTCCCCACAGGCCTGAATGTGCTCCCGAATCTCCCTTCATGAATCTGTCCATGATGCATTTTCAAAACTGGGTAATAGAAAGAAAGGTTTATCTATGTGAAATGAATAGACATATCTATCACAAGGCAGTTTCACTGAAAGGTTCTTACAGCTTTTGTCTGAGATTTTCTTTTTCACCATAGCCGTCAATATACTCCTGAATGTCCCTTGTTAGCTTTTTCTCCAAACGGAATTCCTCAATCATCTATGAGAAGAAAAGTATAACTCTGTGAGTGGAATGCACACGTCACAAAGCAGCTCCTTGGAAATCTTCTCTCCAATATATATCGGATGATATTCCCGTTTTCACCATAAGCTTAAAAATGCTCCTGAGAATCCATTAGCTGTCTAACCTAAAACAGTGTTAGAATACGCTCAATGAAAGCAGAAGCTTAACTGTGCAAGTGGACTTCACGTGACCTAGAACAGTTTCACAGAAGGATTCCTTATGGTTTTTATTGGACGGTATTTCTTTCTCAGCATATTCTTAAGAACGTTCCCAAATGTCCTTTCTCAAATTCCAGAGAAACAGTGATTTGAAACTGCTCAATCCACAGAATGATTTCACTCTATGTGATGAATACACACATCACAAAGCAGTTGCTCCGAAAGCTTCTCTGCAGTATTCATTGGAAGACGTTTCCTTTCTCATCACAATCCTCTGGACGCCACTTAATATCCCTTCACAGATGCCTCAAAGAGAGAGTTTCCAAACTGGGCAACGTAGTGTAAGCTTTAACTCTCTGCAATGAATGCACACGTCAGAAAGTGGTTTCTTGGAACGTTTCTTTCTGGGTTTTATTTCAGGATATTTCACTTTTCACCATAGTCTTCAATGCGCTGCAAAATATCACTTTTTCAGTTTTACAGGAGCAGTGTTCAAACACTATCTTATGAGAAAAGAGGTATAACTCCCTGAGTGGAATGCACACATCACAAAGCACTTTCTCAGAAAGCTTCTCTCCAGTTTTTATCTCAAGAAATCTCCTTTTTCCACACAGGCCTCAATGTGCTCCCGAATGCCCATTCGCAAATCTGTCCATGACGCAGTTTCAAATCTGCATAAGAAAAAGAAAGTTTTATCTATGTGAAATGAATAGACATATGTATCACAAAACAGTTTCAAACAGAGATTCTTTCCAGATTTTGTCTGAGGATATTTCCTTTTTCACTGCAGCCATCCATATTCTCCCAAATGTCCCTTGTTAGCTTTTTCTCCAAAGGGGATTCCCCAATCCTCGATGAGAAAAAGTGTGTAACTCTGTGAGTGGAATGTTCACGTCACAAAGCAGCTCCTTGAAAGTCTTTGCTCCAGTACCTATCTGATGATATTACCGTTTTCACCGTAAGCCTCAAAGCGCTCCCGAGTATCCCTTAACTGACTAAACTAAAACAGTGTTAGAATACTGTTTAATAAAAACAGAAGCGTAACTGTGCGAGTGAACTTCACATGACCTAGAGCAGTTTCACAGAAAGTTTCCTTTTGGTTTTTATCAGAGAGTATTTCTTTTTCAGCATATTTTTAAGAGTGTTCCCAAATGTCCTTTCACAGGTTCCAAAGAAACAGTGATTTCTAACTGCTCTATCCAAAGATTGATTTAACTCTATAAGATGAATACACACATCACAAAGTAGTTGCTCCTAAAGTTTCTCTCCAGCTTTCATTGGAAGACGTTTTCTTTCTCACCACAAGCCTCCATGCGCCACTTAATATCCCTTCACAGATTCCTAAAAGGCAGATTTTTCACATTGGGCAACGTAGTGTAAGCTTTAACTCTCTGAAATGAATGCACACGTTAGAGAACAGCTTCTTGTAATCCTTCTTTCTTGGTTTTCTTTCCGGATATTTCACTTTTCGCCATAGTCTTCAATGGGTTGGAAAATATCCCTTTTTCAGTTTTACAGGACAGTGTTCACACCTGCCTTATGAAAAAAGAGGTATAACTCACTGAGTGAAATGCACATATGAAAAAGCAGTTTCTCAGAAAGCTTCTCTCCAGTTTTTATCTGAAGAAATCTCCCATTACCCCACGTTGCTGAATGTGTTCCCAAATGTCCCTTCGCAAATCCGTCCATGACGCAGTTTCAAAACTGTGTAATACAAACAAAGTTTTATCTATGTGAGATGAATAGACATATCTATCCGAAAGCAGTTTCACAGAAACGTTCTTTCCAGTATTTTTCTGAGGATATTTCCTTTTTCACCCTTGCTGTCCATATACTCCAGAATGTTAACTGGTAGCGTTTTTTCAAAACGGGATTCCTCAATCCTCTATGGGAAGAAAAGTATAACTCTGTGAGTGGAATGCACACGTCCCAAAGCAAGTCCTCGGAAATCATCTTTCCAGTATCTATCTGTAGATATTTCCATTTTCCTCATAAGCCTCATGGTGCTCCCAAGCATCCCGTAGCTGACTAACCTTAAACAGTGTTAGAATACTGCTTAATGGAAATGGAAGCTTAACAGCACGAGTGGAATTCACGTGACCTGGAGCAGTTTCACAGAAGGTTTCCTTCTGGTTTTTATTGGAGGGTATTACTTTTTCAGGATATTCTTAAAAGCATTCCCAAATATCCTTTCTCAGGTTCCAAAAAAACAATTATTTCAAATGCTCAATCCAAAGAATGATTTAACTCTATGAGATGAAACACACATCACAATGCAGTTGCTCTGAAAGCTTCTCTCCAGTTTTCACTGGATGACGTTTCCTTTGTCACCATAAGCCTCCTGGCACCACTTTATATCCCTTCACAGATTCCTCAAAGACAGAGTTTCCAAAGTGGGAAACGTAGTGTAGGCTTTACCTCTCTGAAATGAATGCACACGTCAGAAGGCAGTTTCTTGGAATGTTTCTTTCTGTGTTTTATTTCAGGATATTTCACTTTTCACCATAGTCTTCAATGTGCTGCAAAATATCATTTTTTCAATTTTACAGAAACAGTGCTCAAACACGACCTTATGAGAAAAGAGGTATAACTCCCTGAGTGGAATACACACACCACAAAGCAGTTTCATACAAACCTTCTATCAAGAATTTTTCTGGAGATATTTCCTATTTTCCCACAGGGCTGAATGTACTTCCGAAAGTCCCTTCGAGAATCCGTCCATCAAGCAGTGTAAAAACTGTGTAAAAGAAAGAAAGTTTTATCTATGTGAGTTGAATAGACATATCTATCACAAAGCAGTTTCCCAGAAAGCTTCTTTCCAGTTTTTGTCTCAGGATACTTCCTTTTTCATCATAGAATCCCATATACTCCCGAATGTCCCCTGGTAGCATTTTCTTAAAAACTAGATTCCTCAATCCTCTATGAGAAGAAAGGTATAACTCTGTGAGTGGCATGGACTTGGCACAAAGCAGCTCCATGGAAATATTCTCTCCAGTATCTATCTGAAGATGTTTCCATTTTCCCCGTAAGCCTCAAAGTGCTCCCGAGTATCCCTTAGCTGACTAAGTTGAAACAGTGTTACAATACTGCTCAATGAAAACAGAAGCTTAACTGTGCATGTGGAATTCACGTGACCTAGGGCATGTTCACAGAAAGATTCCAAGTTTCCTTCTGATTTTTATCGGAGGGTATTACTTTTTTAGTATATTCTTAAGAGCGTTCCCGGGGGGCGGAGCAAGATGGCCGAATAGGAACAGCTCCAGTCTCCAACTCCCACCGCGAGCGACACAGAAGACCGGTGATTTCTGCATTTTCAACTGAGGTACTGGGTTCATCTCACTGGGGAGTGCCGGATGATCGGTGCTGGTCAGCTGCTGCAGCCCGACCAGCGAGAGCTGAAGCAGGGCGAGGCATCGCCTCACCTGGGAAGTGCAAGGGGGAAGGGAATCCCTTTTCCTAGCCAGGGGAACTGAGACACACGACACCTGGAAAATTGGGTAACTCCCACCCCAATACTGCTCTTTAAGCAAACAGGCACACCAGGAGATCATATCCCACACCTGGTCGGGAGGGTCCCACACCCACGGAGCCTCCCTCATTGCTAGCACAGCAGTCTGTGATCTACCGGCAAGGCAGCAGCGAGGCTGGGGGAGGGGCGCCCGCCATTGCTGAGGCTTAAGTAGGTAAACAAAGCCACTGGGAAGCTCGAACTGGGTGGAGCTCACAGCAGCTCAAGGAAACCTGCCTGTCTCTGTAGACTCCACCTCTGGGGACAGGGCACAGTAAACAATAACAAACTCAGCCGAAACCTCTGCAGACGCAAACGACTCTGTCTGATAGCTTTGAAGAGAGCAGTGGATCTCCCAACACGGAGGTTGAGATCTGAGAAGGGACAGACTCCCTGCTCAAGTGGGTCCCTGACCCCTGAGTAGCCTAACTGGGAGACATCCCCCACCAGGGGCAGTCTGACACCCTACACCTCACAGGGTGGAGTACACCCCTGAGAGGAAGCTTCCAAAGCAAGAATCAGACAGGTACACTCGCTGTTCAGAAATATTCTATCTTCTGCAGCCTCTGCTGCTGATACCCAGGCAAACAGGGTCTGGAGTGGACCTCAAGCAGTCTCCAACAGACCTACAGCTGAGGGTCCTGACTGTTAGAAGGAAAACTATCAAACAGGAAGGACACCTACAACAAAACCCCATCAGTACATCACCATCATCAAAGACCAGAGGCAGATAAAACCACAAAGATGGGGAAAAAGCAGGGCAGAAAAGCTGGATATTCAAAAAATAAGAGCGCATCTCCCCCGGCAAAGGAGTGCAGCTCATCGCCAGCAACGGATCAAAGCTGGACGGAAAATGACTTTGACGAGATGAGAGAAGAAGGCTTCAGTCCATCAAATTTCTCAGAGCTAAAGGAGGAATTACGTACCCAGCGCAAAGAAACTAAAAATCTTGAAAAGAAAGTGGAAGAATTGATGGCTAGAGTAATTAATGCAGAGAAGGTCCTAAACGAAATGAAAGAGATGAAAACCATGACACGAGAAATACGTGACAAATGCACAAGCTACAGTAACCGACTCGATCAACTGGAAGAAAGAGTATCAGCGATTGAGGATCAAATGAATGAAATGAAGCGAGAAGAGAAACCAAAAGAAAAAAGAAGAAAAAGAAATGAACAAAGCCTGCAAGAAGTATGAGATTATGTAAAAAGACCAAATCTACGTCTGATTGGGGTGCCTGAAAGTGAGGGGGAAAATGGAAGCAAGTTGGAAAACACTCTTCAGGATATCATCCAGGAGAACTTCCCCAACCTAGTAGGGCAGGCCAACATTCAAATCCAGGAAATACAGAGAACGCCACAAAGATACTCCTCGAGAAGAGCAACTCCAAGACACATAATTGCCAGATTCACCAAAGTTGAAATGAAGGAAAAAATCTTAAGGGCAGCCAGAGAGAAAGGTCGAGTTACCCACAAAGGGAAGCCCATCAGACTAACAGCAGATCTCTCGGCAGAAACTCTCCAAGCCAGAAGAGAGTGGGGGCCAATATTCAACATTCTTAAAGAAAAGAATTTTAAACCCAGAATTTCATATCCAGCCAAACTAAGTTTCATAAGTGAAGGAGAAATAAAATCCTTTACAGATAAGCAAATGCTTAGAGATTTTGTCACCACTAGGCCTGCCTTACAAGAGACCCTGAAGGAAGCACTAAACATGGAAAGGAACAACCAGTACCAGCCATTGCAAAAACATGCCAACATGTAAAGACCATCGAGGCTAGGAAGAAACTGCATCAACTAACGAGCAAAATAACCAGTTAATATCATAATGGCAGGATCAAGTTCACACATAACAATCTTAACCTTAAATGTAAATGGACTAAATGCTCCAATTAAAAGACACAGATTGGCAAACTGGATAAAGAGTCAAGACCCATCAGTCTGCTGTATTCAGGAGACCCATCTCACACGCAGAGACATACATAGGCTCAAAATAAAGGGATGGAGGAAGATTTACCAAGCAAATGGAGAACAAAAAAAAGCAGGGGTTGCAATCCTAGCCTCTGATAAAACAGACTTTAAACCATCAAAGATCAAAAGAGACAAAGAAGGCCATTACATAATGGTTCAGGGATCAATTCAACAGGAAGAGTTAACTATCCTAAATATATATGCACCCAATACAGGAGCACCCAGATTCATAAAGCAAGTCCTTAGAGACTTACAAAGAGACTTAGACTCCCATACAATAATAATGGGAGACTTCAACACTCCACTGTCAACATTAGACAGATCAACGAGACAGAAAGTTAACAAGGATATCCAGGAATTGAACTCATCTCTGCAGCAAGCAGACCTAATAGACATCTATAGAACTCTCCACCCCAAATCAACAGAATATACATTCTTCTCAGCACCACATCGTACTTACTCCAAAATTGACCACGTAATTGGAAGTAAAGCACTCCTCAGCAAATGTACAAGAACAGAAATTATGACAAACTGTCTCTCAGACCACAGTGCAATCAAACTAGAACTAAGGACTATGAAACTCAATCAAAACCGCTCAACTACATGGAAACTGAACAACCTGCTCCTGAATGACTACTGGGTACATAACGAAATGAAGGCAGAAATAAAGATGTTCTTTGAAACCAATGAGAACAAACATACCAGAATCTCTGCGACACATTTAAAGCATTATGTAGAGGGAAATTTATAGCACTAAATGCCCACAAGAGAAAGCAGGAAAGATCTAAAATTGACACTCTAACATCACAATTAAAAGAACTAGAGAAGCTAGAGCAAACACATTCGAAAGCTAGCAGAAGGCAAGAAATAACTAAGATCAGAGCAGAACTGAAGGAGATAGAGACACAAAAAACCCTCCAAAAAATCAATGAATCCAGGAGTTGGTTTTTTGAAAAGATCAACAAAATTGACAGACCACTAGCAAGACTAACAAAGAAGAAAAGAGAGAAGAATCAAATCGACGCAATTAAAAATGATAAAGGGGATATCACCACCGACCCAACAGAAATACAAACTACCATCAGAGAATACTATAAACACCTCTACGCAAATAAACTGCAAAATCTAGAAGAAATGGATAATTTCCTGGACACTTACACTCTTCCAAGACTAAACCAGGAAGAAGTTGAATCCCTGAATAGACCAATAGCAGGCTCTGAAATTGACGCAATAATTAATAGCCTACCAACCAAAAAAAGTCCAGGACCAGATGGATTCACAGCTGAATTCTACCAGAGGTACAAGGAGGAGTTGGTACCATTCCTTCTGAAACTATTCCAATCAATAGAAAAAGAGGGAATCCTCCCTAACTCATTTTATGAGGCCAACATCATCCTGATACCAAAGCCTGGCAGAGACACAACAAAAAAAGAGAATTTTAGACCAATATCCCTGATGAACATCGATGCAAAAATCCTCAATAAAATACTGGCAAACCGGATTCAGCAACACATCAAAAAGCTTATCCACCATGATCAAGTGGGCTTCATCCCTGGGATGCAAGGCTGGTTCAACATTTGCAAATCAATAAACATAATCCAGCATATAAACAGAACCAAAGACAAGAACCACATGATTATCTCAATAGATGCAGAAAAGGCTTTTGACAAAATTCAACAGCCCTTCATGCTAAAAACGCTCAATAAATTCGGTATTGATGGAACGTACTTCAAAATAATAAGAGCTATTTATGACAAACCCACAGCCAATATCATACTGAATGGGCAAAAACTGGAAAAATTCCCTTTGAAAACTGGCACAAGACAGGCATGCCCTCTCTCACCACTCCTATTCAACATAGTGTTGGAAGTTCTGGCTAGGGCAATCAGGCAAGAGAAAGAAATCAAGGGTATTCAGTTAGGAAAAGAAGAAGTCAAATTGTCCCTGTTTGCAGATGACATGATTGTATATTTAGAAAACCCCATTGTCTCAGCCCAAAATCTCCTTAACCTGATAAGCAATTTCAGCAAAGTCTCAGGATACAAAATTAATGTGCAAAAATCACAAGCATTCTTATACACCAGTAACAGACAAACAGAGAGCCAAATCATGAATGAACTTCCATTCACAATTGCTTCAAAGAGAATCAAATACCTAGGAATCCAACTTACAAGGGATGTAAAGGACCTCTTCAAGGAGAACTACAAACCACTGCTCAGTGAATTAAAAGAGAACACAAACAAATGGAAGAACATACCATGCTCATGGATAGGAAGAATCAATATCGTGAAAATGGCCATACTGCCCAAGGTAATTTATAGATTCAATGCCATCCCCATCAAGCTACCAATGAGTTTCTTCACAGAATTGGAAAAAACTGCTTTAAAGTTCATATGGAACCAAAAAAGAGCCCGCATCTCCAAGACAATCCTAAGTCAAAAGAACAAAGCTGGAGGCATCACGCTACCTGACTTCAAACTATACTACAAGGCTACAGTAACCAAAACAGCATGGTACTGGTACCAAAACAGAGATATAGACCAATGGAACAGAACAGAGTCCTCAGAAATAATACCACACATCTACAGCCATCTGATCTTTGACAAACCTGACAAAAACAAGAAATGGGGAAAGGATTCCCTATTTAATAAATGGTGCTGGGAAAATTGGCTAGCCGTAAGTAGAAAGCTGAAACTGGATCCTTTCCTTACTCCTTATACGAAAATTAATTCAAGATGGATTAGAGACTTAAGTGTTAGACCTAATACCATAAAAATCCTAAAGGAAAACCTAGGTAGTACCATTCAGGACATAGGCATGGGCAAAGACTTCATGTCTAAAACACCAAAAGCAACAGCAGCAAAAGCCAAAATTGACAAATGGGATCTAATTAAACTAAAGAGCTTCTGCACAGCAAAAGAAACTACCATCAGAGTGAACAGGCAACCTACAGAATGAGAGAAAATTTTTGCAAACTACTCATCTGATAAAGGGCTAATATCCAGAACCTACAAAGAACTTGAACAAATTTACAAGAAAAAAACAAACAACCCCATCAAAAAGTGGGCAAAGGATATGAACAGACATTTCTCAAAAGAAGACATTCATACAGCCAACAGACATATGAAAAAATGCTCATCATCGCTGGCCATCAGAGAAATGCAAATCAAAACCACAATGAGATACCATCTCACACCAGTTAGAATGGCGATCATTAAAAAGTCAGGAAACAACAGGTGCTGGAGAGGATGTGGAGAAATAGGAACACTTTTACACTGTTGGTGGGATTGTAAACTAGTTCAACCATTATGGAAAACAGTATGGCGATTCCTCAAGGATCTAGAACTAGATGTACCATATGACCCAGCCATCCCATTACTGGGGATATACCCAAAGGATTATAAATTATGCTGCTATAAAGACACATGCACACGTATGTTTATTGCAGCACTATTCACAATAGCAAAGACTTGGAATCAACCCAAATGTCCATCAGTGACAGATTGGATTAAGAAAATGTGGCACATATACACCATGGAATACTATGCAGCCATAAAAAAGGATGAGTTTGTGTCGTTTGTAGGGGCATGGATGCAGCTGGAAACCATCATTCTTAGCAAACGATCACAAGAACTGAAAACCAAACACCGCATGTTCTCACTCATAGGTGGGAACTGAACAATGAGATCACTTGGACTCAGGAAGGGGAACATCACACACCGGGGCCTATCATGGGGAGGGGGGAGGGGGGAGGGATTGCATTGGGAGTTATACCTGATGTAAATGACGAGTTGATGGGTGCAGCACAGCAACATGGCACAAGTATACATATGTAACAAACCTGCACATTATGCACATGTACCCTACAACTTAAAGTATAATAATAATAAATAAAAAAATAAATAAATAAAAAGAAAGAGTGTTCCCAAATGTCCTTTATGAGGATCCACAGAAACAGTGATTTCAAACTTCTCAATCCAAGGAATGATTTAACTCTATGATTCAGTACACACATCACAAAGCAGTTGCTCCATAATCTTCTCTACATTTTTCATTGGAAGATGTTACATTTCTCACCAAAAGCCTCTGGGCGCCACTCAATATCCCTTCCCAGATTCCTCAAAGACAGAGTTTCCAACCTGAGTAACGTAGGGTAAGCTTTAACTCTCTGAAATGAATGCATACGTCAGAGAGCAGTTTCTTGGAAAGCTTCTTTCTGAATTTTATTTCAGGATATTTCCCATTTTACAATAGTCTTCAATGCGCTGCAAAATATGACATTTTCTGTTTTACAGGAACTGTGTTCAAACACTGCCTTATGAGAAAAGAGATGGAACTCCCTGAGTGGAATGCACACATCACAAAGCAGTTTCTCAGAAAGCTTCTCTCCAGTTTTTATCTGAAGATATCTCCTATTTCCCCAGAGGCCTCAATGTGCTTCCGAATGTCCTTTCGGGAATTCGTTCATGATGCAGCTTCAAAACTGCGTAATAGAAAGAAAGTTTATCTATGTGAGATGAATAGACATAACTATCACAAAACAGTTTCACAGGAAGCTTCTTCCAGTTTTTGCCTGAGGATACTTCCTTATTCACCATAGCCGTCCATATACTCCCATATGTCCCCTGGTAGCGTTTCTTCCAAACGGGATTCCCCAATACTCTCCGAGAAGGAAAGAATAATTCTTGAAGTGGAATGCACGCATCACAAAGCAGCTCCTTGGAGATCTTCTCTCCAGTGTCTATCTGAAGATATTTCCATTTTCACCATAAGCTTCAAAGCGCTCGCGAATATTCCTTAGCAGAATAACCAAAAACAGTGTTAAAACACGGCCCAATGAAAACAGAAGCTTAACGGTGCGAGTGGACTTCACGTGACCTGGAGCAGTTTCACAGAAAGTTTCCTTCAGGTTTTTATTGGAGGGTATTTCTGGTTCAGCATATTCTTTAGAGCGTTCCCAAATGTTCTTTCTCAGTTTCCACAGAAACGGTGATTTCAATTCACTCAATCCAAAGAATGATTTAACTCTATGAGATGAATACACACATCACAAAGTAGTTGAACCAAATGCTTCCCTCCAGTTTTCGTCGGAAGACGTTTCCATTCTCACCACAAACCTCTATGCACCACTTTACATCCCATCACAAATTCCTCAAAGACAGAATTTCCTAACTGGGCAATGTAGTGTAAGCTTTAACTCTCTGAAATGAATGCACACATCAGAGAGCAGTTTCGTGCAATGCCTCTTTCTGGGTTTTATTTCCGGATTTTCACTTTTCACCATAGTCTTCAATGCACTGCAAAATATCACTTTTTCAGTTTTACACCAACAGTGTTCAAACACCACCTTATGAGAAAAGAGGTGTAACTCCCTGAGTGGAATGCACACATCACAAAGCAGTTTCTCAGAAAGCTTCTCTCCAGTATTTATCTCAAGATATGTGCTATTTCCTCACAAGCCTGAATGTGCTGCCGAAAATCCCTTCACGAATCCGTCCATGATGCAGTTTCAAAACTGCGTAATGGAATGAAAGTTTTATCTATGTGAAATGAATAGACATACCTATCACAAAGCAGTTTCGCACAAAGCTTCTTTCCACTTTTTGTTTGAGGATATTTTCTTTTTCACCAGAGCTGTAAATATACTCCCGAATGTCCTCTGGTAGCTTTTTCTCCAAACGGGATTCCCCAATCGTCTCTGAGAAGAAAAGTATAACTCTGTGAGAGGAATGTACATGTCACAAAGCAGCTCCTCGGAAATCTTGTCTCCAGTATATATCTGAAGATACTTCCATTTTCACGGAAGCCTCAAAGCGCTCCAGAGTATCCCTTAGCTGACTAACCTAAAACAGTGTTAGAATACTGCTCAATGAATACAGAAGCTTAACTGTGTGAGTGGAATTCACGTGACCTAGAGCAGTTTCACAGAATGTTTCCTCCTGGTTGTTATTGAAGGATATTTCCATTTCAGCATATTCTTAAGAGCATTTCCAAATGTCTTTTCTCAAGTTCCACAGAAACAGTGATTTCAAACTTCTCAATCCAAAGAATGATTTAACTCTATGAGATGAATACACACCTCACAAAGTAGTTGCTCCGAACGCTTCTCTACGGTTTTCATCCGAAGACGTTTCCTTTCTCACCACTAACCTCTGTTCGCCACTTAATATCCCTTCACAGATTCGTCAAAGACAGAGTTTCCACACTGGAAAACGTAGTGTAAGCTTGAACTCTCTGAAATGAATGCACATGTCAGAGAACAGTTTCTTGGAACGCTTCTTTCTGGGGTTTATTTCAGGATATTTCACTTTTCACCAAAGTCTTCAGTTTGCTGCAATGTATCACTTTTCCAGTTTCACAGGAACAGTGTTCAAACACTGCCTTATGAGAAAAGAGGTACAACCCCCTCAGTGGAATGCACACATCACAAAGCAGTTTCTCAGAAAGCTACTCTCCAGATTTTATCTGAAGATATCTCCTATTTCCCCAGAGGCCTGAATGTGCTCTCGAATGTCCCTTTGCAAATCTGTCCATGACGCAGTTTCAAAACTGTGTAATAGAAAGAAAGTTCTATCTATGCGAGATGAATAGACGTATCTATCCCAAAGCAGTTTCACAGAAAGCTTCTTTCCAGTTTTTCTGAGGATATTTCCTTTTTCACCATAGCCGTCCATATACTCCCGAGTGCCCCCAGGTAGCTTTTCTCCAAACGGGAATCCCCAGTCGTCTCTGAGAAGGAAAGTATAACTCTGTGAGTGGAATGCACACCTCACAAAGCAGCTCCTCAGAGATCTTCTCTCCCGTATCTATCTGAAGATATTTCCGTTTTCACCATAAGCCTCAAAGTGCTCCGGAGTATCCCTTAGCTGACTAACCTAAAACAGTGTTAGAATACTGCTCAATGAAAACAGAAGATTAACCGTGCGATGGAAATCACGTGACGTAGAGCAGTTTCACAGAAAGTTTCCTCTGCCTGTTATTGAATGGTATTTCTTTTTCAGCATATTCTTAAAAGCGTTCACAAATGTCCTTTCTCAGGTTCCACAGAAACAATGATTTCAAACCACTCTATCCAAAGAATGATTTAACTCTATGAGATGAATACACACCTCACAAAGTAGTTGCTCTGAAAGCTTCTCCTCAGTTTTCATCGGAAGACATTTCCTTTCTCACCACAAACCTCCATGCACCACGTAATATCCCTACACTGATTCCCAAAAGACAGAGTTTCCAAACTGGGCAACGTACTGGAAGCTTTAACTCTCTGAAATGAATGCACACGTCAGAGAGTAATTTCTTGGAATGCTTCGTTCTGGATTTTATTTCAGGATATTTCACCTTTCACTGTAGTCATCAATGCACTGCAAAATATCACTTTTCAGTTTTACAGGAACAGTGGTCAAACACTGCCTTATGAGAAAAGAGGTATAACGCCATGAGCTGAATGCACATATCACAAAGCAGTTTCTGAGAAAGCTTCTCTCCACTTTTTATCTGAAGATATCTCCTACATCCCCGCAGGTCTGAATGAACTCCCAAATGTCCCTTTGCGAATCCGTCCATGGCGCAGTCTCAGAAATGCATAATAGAAAGAAAGCTTTATCTATGTGAGATGAATAGACATATCTGCTACGAAGCAGTTTCACAGAAAGCTTCTTTCCAGTTTTTGTCTGTGGATACTTCCTTTTTCATCATAGCCATCCATATACTCCTGAATGCCCCCTTGTAGCTTTTTCTTTAAACGGGATCCCCCATCCTCTCTGAGAAGGAAAGTATAACTCTGTGAGTGGAATGCACATGTCACAAAGCAGCTCCTCAGAGATCTTCTCTCCAGTATCTATCTGAAGATATTTCCTTTTTCACCATAAGCCTCAGAGCGCTCCCGAGTATTCCTTAGCTGACTAAACAAAAACAGTGTTAGAATACTGCCCAATGACAATGGAAGCTTTATTGTGTGAGTGGAATTCACGTGACCTAGAGTAGTTGCACAGAAAGATTCCTTCTGGTTTTTATCAGAGAGTATTTCTTTTCCAGCCTATTCTTAAGAGCGTCCCCAAATGTCCTTTCTGAGGTTCCACCGAAACAGTGATTTCAAACTGCTCAATCTAAAGAATAATTTAACTCTAGGAGATGAATACACACATCACAAAGCAGTTTCTCCAAAAACTTGTCTCCAGTTTCATCAGAAGATGTTTCCTTTCTCACCACAAGCCTCCGGGCTCCACTTATATCCCTACACAGATTCCCCAAGGACAGAGTTTCCGAACAAGGCAACGTAGTGTAAGCTTTAACTCTCTGAAATGAATGCACACGTCAGAGAGCAGTTTCTTGGAACGCTTCTTTCTGGGTTTTATTTCAGGATATTTCACTTTTCTCCATAGTGTTCAATGCACTGCAAAATATCACTTTTTCAATTTTACAGGAACAGTGTTCAAACACTGCCTTATGAGAAAAGAGGTATAACTGCCTTAGTGGAATGCACACATCAGAAAGCAGTTTCTCAGAAAGCTTCCCTCCAATTTTTATCTGACGATAGGTCTTATTTCCCCACAGGCTTTAATGTTCTCTCGAATGTCCCTTCGCGATTTCGTCCATGACGCAGTTTCAAAAGTGCATATTTGAAAGAAGGTTTTATCTATGTGAGATGAATAGATATATCTATCACAAAGCAGTTTCTCAGAAAGCTTCTTTACAGTTTTTATCTGAGGACATTTTCTTTTTAACCATAGCCGTCCATGTACTCCCAAATAGCCCCTGGCAGCTTTTTCTCTTAACGGGATTCACCAATCGTCTATCAGAAGAAAAGTATAACTCTGTGAGTGGAATGCACACGTCAGAAGGCATCTCCTCAGAAATCTTCTCTCCAGAATCTATCTGAAGATATTTCCGTTTTCACTGTAAGCCTCAAAGTTCTCCCGAGTATCTCTTAGCTGACTAAGCTAAAACAGTGTTAGAATACTGCCCCATGAAAACAGTAACTTAACTGTGCAACTGGACTTCACATGACCTAGAGCAGCTTCACAGAAAGTTTCCTTCTGGTTTTTATCCGTGGGTATATTATGTTCAGCATATTCTTAAGAGCCTTCCCAAATATCCTTTCTCAGGTTCCACAGAAACAGTGATTTCCAACTGCTCAATCCAAAGAATGATTTAACTCTATGAGATGAATACACATATCACTAAGCAGTTGCTCTGAAAGCTTCTCTCCAGTTTTCACTGAAAGTCATTTCCTTTCTCAACCCAAGCCTCCATATGCCACTAAATATCGCTTCTCAGATTCCTCAAAGATAGAGGTTCCACACTGGGCAACGTTGTGTAAGCTTTAACTATCCGAAATGAATGAACTCATTAGAGAGCAGTTTCTTGGATCGCTTCTTTCTGAGTTTTATTTCAGGACATTTTACTTTTCGCCAGAGTTTTCAATGCGCTGCAACATATCACTTTTTCAATTTTATGGGAACAGTGTTCAAACACTGTCTTACAAGAAAATAGGTATATCTCCCTGAGTGGAATGCACACATCACAAAGCAGTTTCTCAGAAAGCTTCTCTCCAGTTTTCACCTGAAGATACCTCTTTTCTCATCGTAGGCCTGAATGTGCTCCCAAATATCCCTTCGTGAATACATCTATGATGCAGTTTCAAAATGGTGTAATAGAAAGGGAGGTTTAGCTATGTGAGATGAGTGGACATATCTATCACTAACCAGATTCACAGAAAGCTTCCTTCCAGTTTTTGTCTGAAGATATTCCCTTTTTCACCATAGCCATCCATATACTCCCGAATGTTCCATGGTAGCTTTTTCTGCACACAGGATTTCCCAATCCTCTATGAGAAGAAAAGGATAACTCTGTGAGTGGAATGCTCACGTCGCTAAGCAGCTCCTCGGAAATCTCCTCTCCAGCATCTATCTGAAGATATTTTCGTTTTCACCATAAGCGTCAAAGCACTCCCGAGTATCACCTAGCTGACTAACCTAAAACAGTGTTAGAATACTGCTCAATGAAAACAGACACTTAACTGTGCTTGTGGACTTCAAGTGACATAGAGCAGTTTCACAGAAAGTTTTCTTCTGGTTTTTATCGGAGGGTATTTCTTTTTCAGCATATTCTTAAGAGCATTCCCAAATGTCCTTTCTCAGTTTCCACAGAAAGTGATTTCAAACTGCTCAATCCAAGGAATGATTTACCTCTATGAGATGAATACACACATCACAAGGCAGTTGCTCCGAAAGCTTCTCTCCAGTTTTCTTTAGAAAATGTTTCCTTTCTCACCACAAGCCTCTGGGCACCACTTAATATTCCTTCATAGATTACTCAAAGGCAGAGTTTCCAAACTGGGTAACGTAGGGTAAGCTTTAATTATCTAAAATGAATGCACACGCCAGAGAGCAGTTTCTTGGAATACTTCTTTCTGGGATTTATTTTGTAATATTTCACTTTTCACCATAGTCTTCAATGTGCTGCAAAATATCACTTTTTCAATGTTATGGGAACAGTGTTCAAACACTGCCTTACAAGAAAATAGGTATATCTCCCTGAGTGAAATGCACACATCACAAAGCAGTTTCTCAGAAAGCTTCTCTCCAATTTTTATCTGAAGATATCTCCTATTTTCCCTCAGTCCTGAAGGTGCTCCCGAATGTCCCTTCGTGAATCCATCCATGACGCAGTTTCATAAATGCATAATAGAAAGAAAGTTTTATCTATGTGATACGAATAGACATATCTATCAGAAAGCAGTGTCACAGAAATTTACTTTCCACTTTTTGTCTGAGGATACTTTCTTTTTCACCATAGCTGTCAATATACTCGTGAATGTCCCCTGGTAAGTTTTTCTCCAAATGGGATTCCCCAATTCTCTGTGAGAAGAAAAGTATAACTCTGTGAGCTGAATGCAGATGTCACAAAGCAGCTCCTCGGAAATCTGCTGTCTGGTATCTATCTGAAGATATTTCCATTTTCACCATAAGCCTCCAACGGGTATCCCTTAGCTGACTAACCTAAACTAGTGTAGAATACTGCTCAATGAAAACAGAAGCTTAACTGTCTGAGTGGAATTCACGTAACTAGAGCAGTTTCTCAGAAAGTTCCATTCTGGTTTTTATCAGAGGTTATTTCTTGTTCAGCATATTCTTAAGAGCATTCCCAAGTGTTCTTTCTCAGATTCCACAGAAACAGAGATTTCAAAGTGCTCAATCCAAAGAATGATTTAACTCTATGAGATGAATTCACACATCACAAAAGAGTTGCTCAGAAAACTTCTCTCTAATTTTCAATGGAAGAGATTTCCTTCCTCGGCACAGGCCTACATTTGCCACTTAATATCCCTTCTCAGAATCCTCAAAGACAGACTTTCCAAACTGGGAAATGTAGAGTAAGCTTTAACTCTGTGAAATGAATGCACATATCAGAGAGCAATTTCTTCAAAAGCTTTTTTCTGGGTTTTATTTGACGACATTTCACTTTTTGCTATAGTCTTCAATGTGCACCTAGTATCACTTTTTTAATTTACAGGACAATTGTTCAAATAGTGCCTTATAAGAAGAAAGTTATATCTCCATGAGTGGAATGAAAATATCACCAAGCAGTTTCTCAGAAAGCTTCTCTCCAGTTTTTATCTGATGATATTTCCTTTTTAACCATAGGCCCGAATGTGATCCTGAAAATCCGTTCACGGATCCATCCATGACGGAGTTTCCAAGCTTCGTAATGTAAAGAAAGCTTTATCTATGTGAGACGAATAAACATAGCAAAAAGTAAATTCACAGAAAGTTTCTTAGCAGTTTTCATCTGAAGATATTTCTTTTTCACCATAGTCCTAAATGTGCTCCTGAATGTCCCTTTGTGGATCCATCCATGACAGAGTTTCCAAGCTCAGTAATGTAAAGAAAGCTTTATCTATGTGAGATGAATATACATATCATGGAACAGTTTCATAGAAACCTTCTTTCCAGTGTTTGTCTGAGGCTAGTTCCCGTTTCACCATAGGCTCAACATGCTCCCGAATATCACTTGGTAAGTTTTTCTCCAAAGGGTTTCCCTGATACTGTATGAGAAGAGAAGTATAACACCGTGAGTGAAATGTACATGTCACAAAGCAGTTCCTCAGAAAGCTTCTCTCCAGTTTCGGTCTGAACATATTTCCTTTTTCAACGTAAACCTCACAGTGCTCCCGAATATCCCTTCACATGCTAAACATAAAGAGGGTTAGAAAACTGCTCAATGAAAAGAGAGGCTTAACTGAGTGAGAGGAATTAAGGTGACACAGAGCAGTTTCACAGAAAGCTTCGTTCTGAAATTTACCAGAGGATATTTCTTTCTCCATATTCTAAGGAGCGTTCCCAAATGTCCTTCCTCAGATTCCACAAAAACAGTGACTTCAAACTGCTCATTCAGAAATGGTTTAACTCTTTGAGATGAATACTCACATCACAAAGCAGGTGCTTGGAAAGATTCTCTCCAGTTTTCATCAGAAGACGTTTGCTTGCTCACCACAAGCCTCTGGGCGCCACTTCACAGATTCCACAAAGACAGAGTTTCCAAACTGGAAAACATAGAGTAAGCTTTACCTCTGTGAAATGAATGCAAATATCAGAGAACACTTTCTTGGAACGCTTCTTTCTGGGTTTTATTTGAGGATATTTCACTTTTCGCCATAGTCTTCAATGCGCTCCAACGTATCACACGTTCAGTTCTACATGAACAGTGTTCAAACACTATCGATTGAGAAAAGAGTAAAACTTCCTGAGCGAAATGCACACACCACAAAACAGTTTCTCAGAAAGCTTCTCTCCAGTTTTTATCTGAAGATATTTCCTTTTTCACCATAGGCATGAATGTGATCCTGAATATCCCTTCACAGATCCGTCCGTGACGGAATTTCCATGCTGCGTAATGTAAAGAAAGCTTTATCTATGGGAGATGAATAAATATAGCAAAAAGCAGATTCACGGAAACTTCTTTCCAGTTTTTATCTGAAGATATTTCCTTTTTCAGCACAGTCCTGAATGTGCTCCCGAGACTCCCTTCACGAATCCATCCATGACAGAGTTTCCAAGCTGTATAATGTAAAGAAAGCTTTATCTAAGTGAGATGAATGCACATATCACAGATCAGTTTCACAGAAATCTTCTTTCCAGTTTTTATCTGAGGCTATTTCCTTTTTCACCATAGATGTCAATATGCTCCCGAATATTCCTTGCTACAGTTTTCTCCACAATGTTTTCCCGATGCTGTATGAGAAGAGAAGTATAACACTCTGAGTAGAATGCACACATCACAATGCAGTTCCTCGGAACGCTTCTCTCCATTTTCTATCTGAAGATATTTCCTTTTCCACTGTAAGCCTGAAAGCACTCCCGAATATCACATTGCACGCTAAACATAAACCGTATGAAAACTGGTCAATGCAAGAGAAGCTTAACTGAGAGAGAGGAATTCATAAGACACACAGCAGCTTCACAGAAAGCGTCTTTCTAGTTTTTATCTGAGGATATTTAGGTTTCCATATTGCAAAGAACGTTCCCAAATGTCCTTCCTCAGATTCCACAGAAACAGTGACTTCAAACTACTCAATCCAAAGAATGGTTTATCTCTATGAGATGAACACATACATCACAAAGCAGTTGCTCAGAAATCTTCTCTCCAGTTTTCAACGGAAGACCTTTCCTTGCTCACCACAGACCTTTGGGAGCCACTTAACATCCCTTTCCAGATTCCTCAAAGACAGCGTTTCCTAACTGGGCAATGTAGAGTAAGTGTTAATTGTGTGAAATGAATGCACATATCAGAGAGTAGTTTCTTGGAATGCTTCTTTCTGGGTTTTATTTGAGGAGAGTTCTCTTTTCACTGTAGTCTTCAATGCGCTACCAAAGATTGCGTTTTCAGTTTTAGAGGAACGGTGTTGAAACACTGGCTTATGAGAAAAGAGGAATATCTCCCTGAGTGGAATGCACACATCACAAAGCAGTTTCTCAGAAAGATTCTCTCCAATTTTTATATGAAGAGATTTCCGTTTTCACATAGGCCTGAAAGTGTTCCCGAATGTCGCTTTGTGGGTCTGTCCTTGATGAAGTTTACAAACTGCGTAATATAAAGAAAGTTTTATCTATGTGAGATGAATTCACATATCTCTCAAAAAGCAATTTCCCAGAAAGCTTCTTTCCCGTTTTTGTCAGAGGGTAATTCCTTTTTCACAATACCCATCTATATACTCCTGAATGTCCCTTGGTAGCTTTTTCTCCAAAAGGGATTCCCCAATCCTCTATGAGAAGAAACGTATAACTCTGTGAGTGCAATGCACACATCACAAAGCAGCTCCTCAGAGAGCTTCTCTCTAGTGTTTATCTGAAGATATTTCCATCTTCACCATAAGCCTCAAAGTGCTCCTGAGTATCCCTTCGCAGACTAAACACAGTGTTTAGAATACTGCTCAATGAAAAGAGAAGCTTAACTGTATGAGTGGAAATCACATGACCGAGAGCAGTTTCACAGTAAGCTTCCTTGTGGTTTTTATCTGAGGGTATTTTCCTTTCAGCATATTCTAAAGATCGTTCCCAAATGTCCTCTCTCAGGTTCCCCAGAAACAGTGATTTCAAACTGCTCAATCCAAAAAATGATTTATCTTTATAGGATGAATACACACATCACAAAGCAGTTGCTCAGAAAGCTTCTCCCCAATTTTTAACGGAAACCATTTCCTTGCTCACCACAGGCCTCCGGGGCGCCAATTAATATCCCTTCACATATTCCTCAAAGACAGAGTTACCACACTGGCCAAAGTAAAGTACACTTTAAATTTTTGAAGTGAATGCACATATCAGAGAATACTTTTGAAATGTTTCTTTCTGGGTTTTACTTGGGGATAGTTCACTTTTCACCAGAGTCTTCATCGTACTCCAAAAAAATCACCTTTCTGTTTTGCAAGAACAGTGTTCAAACACTGCCTTATGAGAAAAGAGGTATAACTCCCTGAGTGGAATGCACACATCACAAAGCAGTTTCTCAGAAAGCTTCTCTGCAGTAATTATCTGAAGATATTTCCATTTTCAGCAGCGTCCTGAATGTGCTCCCCAATGTCCCTTCATGGATCCGTCCATGACAGAGTTACCAAGCTGAGTAATGTAAAGAAAGCTTTATCTATGTGAGATGAATAAACATAGCAAAAAGCAGATTCGAGAAGGCTTCTTTCCAGTTTTCATCTGAACATATTTCCTTTAGTCCTGAATATTCTCCCATTGTCCCTTTGTGGATCCGTCCATGACAGAGTTTTCAAACTGCGTAATGTAAAGAAAACTTTATCGATGTGAGATAAATACAGATATCACAGAGCAGTTTCATAGAAAGCTTCTTTCCAGTTTTTGTCTGAGGCTATTTCCCTTTTCACCATAGGCATCAACATGCTCCTGAATATCACTTGGTAAGTTTTTCTCCAAAAGGGTTTCCCCGATGCTGTATGAAAACAGAGGTATAACACATTGAGTGGAATGCACGTGTCACAAAGCAGTTCCTTGGAAAGCTTCTCTCCAGTTTCAGTCTGAACATATTTCCTTTTTCAAAGTAAGCCTCACAGTGCTCCCGAATATCCCTTCACATGCTAAACATAAACAGGGCTAGAAAACTGCCCAATGAGAAGAGAGGCTTAACTAAGTGAGAGGAATTAAGACGACACAGAGCAGTTTCACAGAAAGCTGCCTTCTGGATTTTACCTGAGGATATTTCTTTCTCCATATTCTAAGGAGCATTCCCAATGTCCTTCCTCAGAATCCACAGAAGCAGTGATTTCAATCTGCTCAATCCAAAGAATGGTTTAACTCTATGAGATGAATCCACACATCACAAAGCAGTTTCTCAGAAAGCTTCTCTCCAGTTTTCAACGGAAGACATTTCCTTATTCACCACAGGTCCCTGGTTGCCACTTAACAACCCTTCGCAGAAACCTCAAAGACAGATTTTTCAAACTTGGATATGTACAGTAAGCTTTAACTCTCTGAAATAAATGCACACGTCAGAGAAGAGTTTCTTGGAACGCTTCTTTCTGGGTTTTATTTCAGGACATTTCATTTTTCACCATAGTCTTCCATGTGCTCTGAAATATTTCTTTCTTGGTTTTACAGGAACAGAGTTCAAACACTGCCTTTTGAGACAAGATGTATAACTCCCTGAGTTGAATGCACACATCACAAAGCAGTTTCTCAGAATCCTTTTCTCCAGTTTTTACCTGAAAATATTTCCATTTTCAAAATAATCCTGAATGTGATCTCGAATGTCCCTTCACAGATGCGTCCATGACAGTGTTTCCAAGCTGCATAATATAAAGAAAGCTTTTTCTATGTGAGATGAATAAACCTAGCAAAAACCAGATTCACAGAAAGCTTCTTTCCACTTTTTATGTGAAGATATTTCCATTTTCACCAGTCCTGAATGTGCCCCCAAATGTCCCTTTGCGGATCCATCCATGCCAGAGTTTCCAAGCTGTGTAATGTAAAGAAAGCTTTATCTATGTGATGAATAAACATAGTAAAAACCAGATTCACAGAAAGCTTCTTTCCAGTTTCCATCTGAACGTATTTCCTTTTTCACCATAAGCCTCACAGCTCTCCCGAATATCTCTTTGCACGCTAAACATAGAGTGTTAGAAAACTGTTCAGTGAAAAGAGAAGTTTAACTGAGTGAGAGCAATTAACATGATGCATAGCAGTTTCACAGAAAGCGTCCTTCTGGTTTTTATTGGAGGATATTTCTTTCTCCATATTCAAAAGAGCATTCCCAAATGTCCTTCCTCAGATTCCACAGAAGCAGTGATTTCGAACTGCTCAATCTAAAGAATGCTTTAACTCTATGAGATGAATACACACATCACAAAGCAGTGGCTCAGAAAGCTTCTCTCCAATTTTCATTGGAAGACATTTCCTTGCTCACCACAGGCATCTGGGCACCACTTAATATAATTTCATAGATTCCTCAAAGACAGTGTTTCCAAACTGGGCAATGTAGAGGAAACTTTAACTCTGTGAAATGAATGCACATATCAGAGAGCAGTTTCTTGGAACGCTTCTTTCTGGGTTTTACTTGAGGAGAGTTCACTTTCACCATAGTCTTCAATGAACTCCGAAATATCACTTTTTCGGTTTTACAGAAACAGTGTTCCAATACTGTCTTATTAGAAAACAGGTGAAACTCACTGAGTAGAATGCACACATCACAACGCAGTTTCTCAGAAAGCTTCTGTGCAGTAATTATCTGAAGATATTTCCATTTTCATCAGAGTCCTGAATGTGCTCCCGAATGTCCCTTCAGGAATCCGTTCACGACAGAGTTTCCAAGTGGTGTAATATAAATAATGCTTTATGTATGTGAGATGAATTCAGATATCACAAAGAAGTTCCATAGAAAGATTCTTTTCAGTTTTTGTCTTAGACTCTTTTCCTTTCCGCCATAGGCGTCAATATGCTCCCGCATATCGCTTGGTACCTTATCTCCAAAAGGGTTTCCCCGATGCTGTATGAGAAGAGACGGACAATATTGTGAGTGAAATGCACATGTCACAAAGCAGTTCCTCAGAAATATTCTTTCCAGTTTCTATCTGAACATATTTCCTTTCTCACTGTAAGACTAAAAGTGCTTCCGAATATGCCTTCGCACTCTAAACATAAACAGTGTTAGAACACTCTTCAATGAAAAGGGAAGCTTAACTGAGTGAAAGGATTTCACACAACACATAGCAGTTTCACAGAAAGCTTCCTTCTGGTTTTCATCTGAGGGTATTTATTTCTCCGTATTCCAAAGAATGGTCTCAAATGTCCTTCCTGAGATACCACAGAAACAGTGATTTCAAACTGCTCAATACAAGGAATGGTTTTACTCTATGAAATGAATACACACATCACAAAGCAGTTGCTCAGAAAGCTTCTCTCCGGTTTTCATGGGAAGACATTTCCTTTCTCACCACAGGTCTTCGGGGCACCAGTTAGTATCCCTTAGCATATTCCTCAAAGACAGAGTTTGCAAACGGGACAATGTAGAGTACGCTTTAATTCTCTGAAATGAATGCACACTTCAGAGAGCAGTTTCTTGGAACACTTCTTTCTGGGTTTTATTTCAGGATATTTCACTTTTCGCCATAGTCTTCAATGTGCTGCCAAATATCACTTTTTCTGTTTTGCAGGAACAGTGTTCAAACACTGCCTTATGAGAAAAGAGGTATAACTCCCTGAGTGGAATGCACGCATCACAAAGCAGTTTCTCAGAAAGCTTCTCTGCAGTAATTATCTGAAGATATTTCCATTTTCGCCATAGTCCCGAATGTGCTCCCAAATGTCCCTTCACGAATCCGTCCATGACAGAGTTTAAAAGCTGCGTAATGTAAAGAAAGCTTTATCTATGTGAGATGAATACACATATCACAGATCAGTTTCACAGAAACCTTATTTCCAGTTTTTGTCTGAGGCTATTTCCTTTTTCACCATAGGCATCAATAAGCTCCCAAATATCCCTTGGTACTTTTTTCTCCAAAACGTTTTCACGATGCTGTATGAGAAGAGAAGCATAACACTCTGAATGGAATGCACATATCACAAAGCAGTTCCTCGGAAATCTTCTCTCCATTTTCTATCTGAAGATATTTCCTGTTTCACTCTAAGCCTTAAAGCGCTTCCGAATATCCCTTCACACTCTAACCATAAACAGTATGAAAACTGGTCAATGCAAGAGAAGCTTAACTGACAAAGAGGAATTCACATGACACACAGAGTTTTCACAGAAAGCGTCCGTCTTGTTTTTATCTGAGCATATTTGGTTCTCCATATTCTAAAGAGTGTTCCTAATTATCCTTCCTCAGATTTCAAAGAAATAATGATTTCAAAGGGATCAATCCAAAGAATGGTTTAACTCTATGACATGAATACACACGTCACAAAGTAGTTGCTCAGAAAGCTTCTCTCTATTTTTCAAAGGAAGACATTTCCTTGCTCACCGCAGTCCTCTGGGAGCCACTTAATATCCCTTCGCAGATTCCTAAAAGACAGAGTTTCCAAAATGGGCAATGTAGTGAAAGCTTTATTTCTGTGAAATGAATGCACATATCAGAGAGCAGTTTCATCTATCGCTTCTTTCTGGGTTTTATTTGAGGAGACTTCTCTTTTCCCATAGCCTTCAATGTGCTACGAAATATCACGTTTTCAGTTTTACAGGAACATTGTTGAAACACTGTCTTATGAGGAAAGAGGTATATCTCCCTGAGTGGAATGCACACATCACAAAGCAGTTTCTCAGAAAGCTTCTCTCCAATTTTTATATGAAGAGATTTCCATTTTCACCATAGGCCTGAAAGTGCTCCCGAATGTCCCTTAGCAGATCTGTCCATGACGGAGTTTCCAAACTGCGTAATATAAAGAAAGTTTTATCTATGTGAGATGAATAAACATATCTATCACAAAGCAGTTTCCCAGAAAACTTCTTTCCCGTTTTTGTCTGAGGATAATTCCTTTTTCACAATAGCCGTCTATATACTCCTGAATGTCCCTCAGTAGCTTTTTCTCCAAAAGGGGTTCCCCAGTCCTCTATGAGAAGAAAGCTATAACTCTGTGAGTGGAATGCACACGTCACAAAGCAGCTCCTCAGAAAGCTTCTCCATAGTGTCTATACGAAGATATTTCCGTTTTCACCATATCCTTCAAAGCGCTCCCAAATATCCCTGCACAGACTAAACACAGTGTTAGAAAACTGCTCAATGAAAAGAGAAGCTTAACTGTGTGAGTGGAAATCACATGACCATGAGGAGTTTCACAGAAAGCTTTCTTCTGGTTTTCATCTGAGGATATTTCTTTCTCCATATTAAAAAGAGTGTTCCCAAATGTGCTTCCTGAGTTGCCACAGAAAGAGTGATTTCAAACTGCTCAATCCAAGGAATGGTAACACTCTATGAGATGAATACACACATCACAAAGCAGTTGCTCAGAATACTTCTCTCCAGTTTTCATGGAAACACATTTCCTTGCTCACCACAGGCCTCCGGGGCGCCAATTAATATGGGAATACTAAAGGAATAATAAAGGAATATCCCTTCGCATATTCCTCAAAGACAGAGTTTGCACACTGGGCAATGTAGAGCACACTTTAATTTTGTGAAGTGAATGCACATGTCAGAGAGCAGTTTCTTGGAAGGTTTCTTCCTGGGTTTTACTTGAGGATAGCTCATTTTTCACCATAGTCTTCAATGTACTCCGAAATATCACTTTTTCAGTTTTACAGGAACGGTGTTCAAACACTGCCTTATGAGAAAAGAGGTATAACTCCCTGAGTGGAACGTACATATCACAAAGCAGATTCTCAGAAAGCTTCTCTGCAGTAATTATCTGAGATATTTCCATTTTCAGGAACAGTGTTCAAACACTGCCTTACGAGAAAAGAGGTATAAATCCCTGCGTGGAATGCCCATATCACAAAGCACTTTCTCAGAAAGCTTCTATCCATTTTTTATCTAAAGATACCTCCGTTTTCACCGTAGTCCTGTATGTGCTCCTGAATGCTCATTCGCAGAACCATCCGTGATGGAGTTTCCAAACTATATATTATAAGGAAAGTTTTACCTACGTGAGATGAATAAACGTATCTATCACAAACAGTTTCACAGAAAAATTCTTTCCAATTTTTGTCTGAGGATATTTCCTTTTTCACCATCACCATCCATATACTCCCGAAAGTCCCCTGGTAGTTTTTTCTCCAGAACGATTCCCAAATCCTCTATGAGAATAAAAGTGTAACTCTGTGAGTGGAATGCATACGTCACATAGCACCATCTGAGAATTCTTCTCTCAAGTTTCTATCTGAAGATATTTCAGTTTTCACCATAAGCCTCAAAGCGTTCCCGAGTATCCCCAAGCTGTCTAAACTAAAACAGTGTTAGAATACTGCTCAATGGAAACAGAAGTTAAACTGTGCGAGTGGAATTCACATGACACAGAGCACTTTCACAAAAAGCTTCCTTCTGGTATTTATCGGAGTGTATTTCTTTTTCATCATATTCTTAAGAGCGTTCCCAAATGTACTTTCTCACGTTCCACAGAAACAGTGATTTGAAACAGCTCGATCCAAAGAATGATTTTACTCTATAAGATGAATACACGCATCACAAAGCAGTTGCTCCGAAAGCTTCTCTCCAGTTTTTATCTGAAGATATTTAATATTTCCCCACAGGCTTGAATGTGCTCCTGAATGTCCCTTCACTACTCAGTACATGGCGCAGTTTCAATTCTGCGTATTAGAAAGAAAGTTTTATCTATGAGAGATGAATAGACATATCTATCACAAAGCAGTTTCACAGGAAGCTTCTTTCCAGTTATTGTTTGAGGATATTTCCTTTTTCACCACAGTCGTCCATATACTCCCGAATGTCCCCTGGATTCCCCAAACCTCTATGAGAAGAAAAGTATAACTCTGTGGTTGGATTGCACATGTCACAAAGCAGCTCCTCACTAATCTTCTCTCCAGTATCTTTCTGAAGATATTGCCGTTTTCACCGTAAGCCTCAAAGCACTCCCAAGTTTCCATTAGCTGACTAAACCAAAACAGTGTTAGAATACTGCAAAATGAAAACAAAAGCTTAACTGTGAGAGTGGACTTCACTTGACCTAGAGCAGTTTCACAGAAAGTTTCCTTGTAGTTTTTATCTGAGGGTATTTCCTTTTCAGCATACTCTTAAGAACGCTCCCAAATATCCCATCTCAGGTTCCACAGAAACAGAGAATTCAAACTGCTCAATCCAAAGAATGATTTAACTCCATGAGATTAATGAACACATCACAAAACAGTTGCTCCAAAAACTTCTGTCCAGTTTTCATCGGAAGACATTACCTTTCTCACCAGAAGCCTCCGAGCGACACTAAATATCTCTTCATAGGTTCCTGAAAGACAGAGCTTCCTAACTGGGCAACGTAGTGAGAGCCTTAACTCCCTGAAATGAATGAACACATGGGAGAGCAGTTTCTTGGAATGCTTCTTTCTGGGTTTTATTTCAGGACATTTCACTTTTCACCTTAGTATTCAAAATGCCACAAAATATCACTTTTTCAGTTTTACAGGAACAGTTTTCAAACTGGCCTTATGCTAAAAGAGGTATAACTCCCTGAGTGGAATGCACACATCACAAAGCACTTTCTCAGAAAGCTTCTCTCCAGTTTTTATCTGGAGATATCTCCTATATCCCCTCAGGCCTGAAAATGCTCCCGAATGTCCCTTCACGAAACCATCTATGTTGCAGTTTCAAAACTGCATAAGAGAAAGAAAGTTTTATCTGTGTGAGATGAATAGACATATTTATCACAAAGCAGTTTCACAGAAAGCTTCTTTCCAGTTTTCGTTTGAGGATATTTCGTTTTTCACCATAGCCCTCCATATACTTCCAAATGTTCCCTGGTAGTTTTTCTCCAGATGAGATTCCCCAATCCTCTATGAGAATAAAAATATAACTCTTTGAGTGAAATGCACTCGTCATAAAGCAGCTCCTGGGAAATCTTCTCTCCAGTATCTATCTGAAGATATTTCCATTTTCACCGTAAGCCTCAAAGCGCTCCTGAGTATTCCTTAGTTGACTAACCTAAAACAGTATGAGAATACTGCTCAATGAAAAGAGAGGCTTAACTGTGTGAAGTGTACCTCACGTGACCTAGAGCAGTTTCACAGAAAGGTTCCCTCTGGTTTTTATCGGAGGGTATTTCTTCTTCCACATATCTTAAGAGCGTTCCCAAATGTCCTTTCTCAGGTTCCACATAAACAGTGATTTCAAACTGCTCAATCCAGAGAATGATTTAACTCTCCGAGATAAATACACACATCACAAAGCAGTTTCTCTGAAAGCTTCTCTCCAGTTTTCAACAAAAGACATTTTCTTTCTCACCACAAACCTCCATGTGCCACATTATATCCCTTCAAAGATTCCTCAAAGACATAGTTTCCAAACTGGACAACTTAGTGAAAGCTTTAACTCTCTGACATGAATGCACACCTCAGAGAGCAGATTTTTGGAACGCTTCTTTCTGGGTTTTATTTCAGGATATTTCACTTTTTGCCCTAGTCTTAAAAGCGCTGCAAAATATCCCTTTTTCAGTTTTACAGGAACAGTGTTCAAACACTGCCTTACGAGAAAAGAGGTATAACTCACTGAGTGGAATGTACACATCACAAAGCATTTTCTCAGAAAGCGTCTCTCCAGTTTTTTTCTGAAGAAATCTCCTGTTACCCCACATTCCTGAATGTGCTCCCGAAAGTCTCCTCGCGAATAAGTCCATGACGTAGTTTCAAAACTGTGTAACAGAAAGAAAGTTTTATTTATGTGAGATGAATAGCCATATCTTTCATAAAACAGTTACACAGAAGGCTTCTTTCCCGTTTTTGTCAGAGGATGTTTCCTTTTTCTCCATAGCCATGCATATACTCCCGAATGTCTCCTGGTAGCGTTTACTCCAAATGAGATTCCCCAATACTCTATGAGAAGGAAAGTATAAGTCTGTGAGTGGAATGAACACGTCACAAAGCAGCTCCTCGGAAATCATCTGTCCTGTATCTATCTGAAGATATTTCCGTTTTCACCGTAAGCCTTAAACCGCTCCCGAGTATTCCTTACCTGACTAACCTAAAAGAGTGTCAGAATACTGCTCAATGAAAACAGAAGCTTAACAGTGCGAGTGGATTTCATGTGACCTAGAGCAGTTTCACAGAGAGTTTCTTCCAGTTTTTATCCAGGTATTTCCTTTTCAGCATATTCTTAAGAGCATTCCCAATGTCCTTTCTCAGGTTCCAAAGAAACAGTGATTTCAAACTGCTCAATCCAAAAGCTGATTTAACTGTATGATATGAATACACACATCACAAAATAGTTACTCCGAAAGCTTCTCTCCAGTTTTCAACAAAAGACGTTTCCTTTCTCACCACAAGCCTCGGGCGCCACTTAATATCCCTTTACAGATTCCTCAAAGACAGACATTCCAAACTGGGCAATGTAGTGTAAGCTTTAGCTCTCTTAATTGAATGCACACGTCAAAGAGCAGTTTCTTTGAATGCTTCTTTCTGGGTTTTGTATCTGGATATTTCACTTTTCGCCATAGTCTTCAATGTGCTGCAAAATATCACTTTTTCAGTTTTACAGGAACAGTGTTCAAACACTGTCTTATGAGAAAAGAGGTACAATTCCCTGAGTGGAATGCACACATCACAAAGCACTTTCTCAGAAAGCTTCTCTCCAGTTTTTATCTTAAGATATCTCCTATTTCCCCCCAGGAATGCATATACTCCCGAATGTCCCTTCGCGAATCCGTCCATGATGCAGTTTAAAAACTGTGTAATACAAAGAAATTTTTATCTATGTGAGATGAATAGACATATATATCACAAAGCAGTTTCCCAGAATGTTTCTTTCCAGTTTTTGTCTGAGGATATTTCCTTTTTCACCACAGATGTCCATATACTCCTGAATGTCCACTGGTAGCTTTCTCTCCAGATGGGATTACCCAAACCTCAGTGAGAAGAAAAGTATAACTCTGTAAGTGGAATGCACATGTCAAAATGCAGCTCCTCGGAAATCTCCCCTCCAGTATCTATTTGGAGATGCTTCTGTTTTCACCGTAAGCCTCAAAGCACTCCTGAGTATCCCTTATCTGACTAAGCTAAAACAGTGTTAGAATACAGCTCAATGAATACAGAAGGTTAACTGTGCGAGTGGAATTTCCATGACCTAGAGCAGTTTCACAGAAAGTTTCCTTCTGGTTGTTATCAGAGGGTGTTTCTTTTTCAGCATATTCTTTGGAGTGTTCCCAAATGTGCTTTCTCAGGTTCCACAGAAACAGTGATTTCAAACCGCTCTTTCCAAAGAATGATTTAACTCTATGAGATGAATACACACATCGCAAGGAAGTTGCTCCAAAACATTTACAAGAACAGTGTTCAAACACTGCCTTATGAGAAAAGAGGTATACTCCCAGAGTGGAAAGCATACCTGACAGAGCAGTTTCTCAGGAAGCTTCTCTCCAGTTACCTCAGGAAGCTTCTCTCCAGTTACTATCTGAAGATATCTGCTATTTCCCCACAGGCCTGAATGTGCTACCGAATGTCCCTTCGCATATCCGTCCATGACGCAGTTTCAAAACTGCATAATAGAAAGAAAGTTTTATCTATGTGAGATGAATAGACATATCTATCACAAAGCAGATTCAGAGAAACCTTCTTTCCAGTTTTTGTCTGAGGATACTTCCTTTTTCATCATAGCCATCCATTTACCCCTGAATGTCCCCTGGTAGCGTTTTCTCCATATGGAATTACCCAATCCTCTATGAGGAGAAAGGTATAACTCCGTGAGTAGAATGCTCACGTCACAAATCAACTCCTTGGAAATCCTTTCTCCAGTATCTATCAGAAGATATTTCTGTTTTCACTGTAAGCCTCAAAGTGTTCCCGAGTATCCCTTAGTTGACTACCTTGAAACAGTGTTAGAATACTGCTCAATGAAAACAGAAGCTTAACTGTGCATGTGGAATTCACGTGACCTAGAAAGCTTTTTCCAGTTTTTCTCTAAGGATATTTCATTTTTCACCATAGCCGTCCATAGACTCCTGAATGTCCCCTGGTACCTTTTTTTCCAAACGGGATTCCCCTATCCTCTAAGAGAAGAAAAATATAACTCTGTGAATGAAATAGTACACGTCACAAATCGGCACATCGGAAATCTTTTCTCCAGTATCTCTCTGAAGATATTTCCGTTTTCACCATATGCCTCAAAGAGGTACAATTCCCTGAGTGGAATGCACACATCACAAAGCACTTTCTCATGTAACCATCACAAAGCAGTTACATAGAAAGCTTCTCTCCAGTTTTTATCTGAAGATACTTCCTTTTTCATCGTAGGCCTGAATGTGCTCCCGAATGTCCCTTCTCAGATCCGTCCACGACAGTTACCACGCTGCGTAAGGTAAAGAAAGGTTTATCAATGTCAGGTGAATAAACATAGCAAAAAGCAGATTCACAGAAAGCTTCTTTCCAGTTTTCATCTGATGTTATTTCCTTTTTCACCATACTCCTGTATTTGCTCCTGAATGTCCCTTTGCAGATCCATCCATGACAGTGTTTCCAAGCTGCATAACATAAAGAAAGCTTTATCTATGTGAGATGAATACACATACAACAGAGCAGTTTCACGGAAAGCTTCTTTCCCGTTTTAGTCTGAGGTTATTTCCTTTTTCACCTTTTTCGTCAATATGCCACTAAATATCTCTTGGTACCTTTTCTTCCAAAAGGTTTTCCCTGAATCTATATGAGAAAAGAGGTATAACACAGTGAGTGGAATGCACATGTCACAAAGCAGTTTCTCGAAAAGCTCCTCTCCAGTTTCTATAGGAACATATTTACTTTTTAACTGTAAGCCTCAAAGTGCTCCCAAATATCCCTTCGCACACTGAACATAAACAGTGGTAGAAAACAGCTCAATGAAAGTAGAAGCTTAACTGAACGAAAGGAATTCACACGACATGTAGTAGTTTCCCAGAAAGCTTCCTTCTGGTTTTTATCTGGGGATATTTTTTTCTCCATATTCTAAAGAGCATTCCCAAATATCCTTCCTCAGATTCCACAGATGCAGTTATTTCAAAGTATTCAAATCAAAGAATGGTTTAAATCTATAAGATGAATACACACATCACAAAGCAATTGCTCAGAAAGCTTCTCTCCAGATTTCATCGGAAGACATTTCCTAGCTCACCAGAGGCCTCTGGGCACCACTTAATATCCCTTCACAGATTCCTCAAAGGCAGATTTTCCAATCTGGGCATCGCAGCATATGAATAGGCCTGAATGTACTTCCGAATATTACTTCGTGAATCCATCCACGTTGCAGTTTCAATTCTCTGTCATAGAAAGAAGGTTTTATCGATGTGAGATGAATAGACATATCTATCACAAAGCAGTTTCACAGAAAGGTCTTTCCAGTTTTTGACTGAGGGTATTTCATTTTTCACTATAGCCATCCACATACTCCCGAATGTCCCCTGGTAGCTGTTTCTCCAAACGGGATCCCCAATCCTCTATGAGAAGAAAATTATAACTCTGTGAGTGGAATGCACACGTCACAAAGCAGCTCCTCAGAAATCTTCTCTCCAGTATCTATCTGAAGATACTTCCGTCTTCACCTTAAGAATCAAAGCACTCCTGAGTATCCCTTGGCTGACTAACCTAAAACAGTGTTAGAATACTGCTCAATGAAAACAGAAGCTTATCTGTTTTCATTGAGCAGTATTATCTGCTTTCATTGAGCGAGTGGACTTCACATGACCTAGAACAGATTCACAGAAAGATTCTTTCTGGTTTTTATCGAAGGGTATTTCTTTTTCAGCATATTCTTAAGAGTGTTCCCAAATGTCCTTTGTCAGTTTCCGCAGAAACAGTGATTTCAAACTGCTCAATCCAAAGAATGATTTAACTCCATGAGATGAATACACACATCACAAGGCAGTTGCTCAGAAAGCTTCTGTCCAGTTTTCATCGGAAAATGTTTCCTTTCCCACCACAGGACTCCGAGTGCCACTTAATATCCCTTTCCAGATTCCTCAAAGACAGAGTTTCCAAACTGGGCAATGTAGTAAAAGCTTTAACTCTCTGAAATGAATGCACTCGTCAGAGAGCAGTTTCTTGGAACACTTCTTTCTGGGTTTTGTTTCAGGATATTTCACTTTTTGCCATATTCTTTAAAACGATGCAAAATATCACTTTTTCAGTTTTATAGGAAGAATTTTCAAAAACTGACTCATGAGAAAGTGGGTATAATTCCATGAATGGAATGCACACATCACAAAGCAGTTTCTCAGAAAGCCTCTCTACAGATTTTATCTGAAGATATCTCCTATTTCACCACAGGCCTGAATGTGCTCCAGAATGTCCCTTCTCGAATCCGTCCATGACGCAGTTTCAAAACTGCGTAATACAAAGAAAATTTTATCTATGTGAGATGAATAGACATATCTATGACCAAGCAGTTTCAAAGAAAACTTCTTTCCAGTTTTTGTTTGAGGAGATTTCGTTTTTCACCATAGCCGTCCATATACTCGCGAATATCCCCGGTAGCTTTTTCTCAAAACGGGATTCCCCAATCCTCTATGAGAAGAAAAGTATAACTCTATAAATAGAATGCACACGTCACAAAGCAGCTCCTCGGATATCTTCCATCCAGTATCTATCTGAAGACATTTTCATTGTCAACATAAGCCTCAAAGCACTCCTGAGTATCCCTTAGCTGACTAACCTAAAACTGTGTTGGAATACTGCTCAATGAAAGCAGAAGCTTAACCGTGTGAGTGTAAATCACGTGACCTAGAGCAGTTCCACAGAAAGCTTCCTTGTGGTTTTTATCGCAGGTTGTTACTTTTTCAGCATATTCTTCAGAGCATTCCTAAATGTCCTTTCTCAGGTTCCACAGAAATAGTGATTTGAAACTACTCAATCCAAAGAATAATTTAACTCTTTGAGATGAATACACACATCACAAATCAGTTGATCCAAAAACTTCTCTCCAGTTTTCGTCCAAAGACGTTTTCTTTCTCACCAGAAGTCTGCAGGACCCTCTTAATATCCCTTCACAGATTCCTCAAAGACAGAGATTCCAAACTGGGCAAGATAGTGTAATCTTTAACTCTCTGAAATGAATGCACACATCAGAGACCAGTTTCTTGTAATGCTTCTTTCTGGGTTTCATTTCAGGATATTTCACTTTTTGCTGTAGTCTTCAATGCGCTGCAAAATATCACTTTTTCAGTTCTACAGGAACAGTGTTCAAATACTACCTTAGGACAAAAGAGGTACAAGTCTCTCAGTGGAATGCACACATCACAAAACAGTTTCTCAGAAAGATTCTCTCCAGTTTTTATCTGAACATATTTCCTATTACATAACAGGCCTGAATGAGCTCCTGAATATCCCTTTGTGAATCCGTCCATGACGCAGTTTCAAAACTGCATAATGTAAAGTTTTATCTACGTGATTTGAATAGACATATCTATCACAATGCAGTTTCACAGAAAGCTTCTTTCCAGTTTTTGTCTGAGGATATTTCATTTTTCTCCATAGCCGGGCATATACACCAGAATGTCTCCTGGTAGTGTTTACTCCACACGGGATTCCCCAATACTCTATGAGAAGAACAGTATAACTCTGTGAGTGGAATGCACACGTCACAAAGCAGCTCCTCGGAAATCATCTTTCCAGTATCTATCTGAAGATATTTCCATTTTCACCCTAAGCCTTAAAGTGCTCCCGAGTATTCCTTAGCTGACTAACCAAAAGAGTGTTAGATTACTGCTCAATGAAAACAGAAGCTTAAATGTGCGAGTGGACTACACTTGACCTAGAGCAGTTTCACAGAAAGTTTCCTTCCACTCTTTATCGGGGTATTTCCTTTTCAGCGTATTCTTAAGAGCATTCCCAAATGTCCTTTCTCAGGTTCCACAGAAACAGTGATTTCAAACTGCTCAATCCAAGGAATGATTAAACTCTATGAGATGAATACACACATCACAAAGCAGTTACTCCGAATGTTTCTCTCCAGTTTTCATCGGAAGACATTTCCTTTCTCACCACAAGTGTCCAGGCGCCACTTAGTATCCCTTCACAGATTCCTCAAAGACAGAGTTTCCAAACAGAGCAATGTAGTGTAAGCTTTAACTCTCTGAAATGAATGCACAGTCGGAAAGCAGTTTCCTGGAACGCTTCTTTCTGGGTTTTGTCTCAGGATACTTCACTTTTCACCATAGTTTACAATGCTCAGCAAAATATCATTTTTTCAGTTTTACAGGAACGGTATTCAAACACTGCCTTATGAGAAAAGAGTGATATCTCCTGAGTGGAATTCACACATCACAAAATAGTTTCTCAGAAAGCTTCTCTCCAGTTTTTATCTGAAGATATCTCTTATTTTGCCACAGTCCTGAAGGTGCTCCCGAATGTCCCTTCGCGAATCCGTCCATGACGCAGTTTCAAAACAGTGTAATATAAAGAAAGTCTTATCTATGTGAGATGAATAGAGATATCTATCCCAAAGTAGTTTCACGGAAACATTCTTACCAGTTTTTGTTTGAGTACATTTCCTTTTTCACCATAGCCATCCGTATACTCCTGAATGTCCCCTGGTAGCTTTCTCTCCACACAGGATTCCCCAATCCACTATGAGAAGAAAAGTATAACTCTGTGAGTGGAATGCACACGTCACAAAGCAGCTCCTCGGAAATCTTCTCTCCACTATCTATCTGAAGATATTTTCATTTTCACCATAACCCTCAAAGCGCTAATGAGTATCCCTTAGCTGACGAACCTCAAACAGTGTTAGAATACTGCTCATTGAAAACAGAAGCTTAACTGTGCGAGTGGACTTCATGTGACCTAGAGCACATTCACAGAAAATTTCCTTCTTGTTTTTATCGAAGGGTATTTCTTTTTCAGCATATTTTTAAGAGTGTTCCAAAATGTCCTTTTCAGGTTCCACAGAAACAGTGATTACAAACTGCTCATTCCAAATAGTGATTAAACTCTATGAGGTGAATACAAACATCACAAAGCAGTTGCTCTGAAAGCTTCTCTCCAGTTTTCATTGGAAGACGTTTCCTTTCTCACCTCAAGGCTCTGGGTGACACTTAATATCCCTTCACAGGTTTTTCAGAAAAAGAGTGTCCAAACTGGGCAAAGCAGTGTGAGCTTCACTTCTCTGAGATGAATACACACGTAAGAGGGCAGTTTCTTGGAATATTTCTTCCTGGGTTTTATTTCCAGATATTTCACTTTTCACCATATACGTCATGGTGCTGCAAACTATCCTTTTTTCAGTTTTACAGGAACAGTGTTTAAACACTGCCTTATGAGAGAATAGGTAGAACACCCTGAGTGGAATGCGCACTTCAGAAAGTTGTGTCTCGGAAAGCTACTCTCCTGTTTTTATCTGATGATATTTCCTACTTCCCCACAGGCCTGAATATGCTCTCAAATATCCCTTCACAAATCCGTTCATGACGCAGTTTCAAAACTGCATAATAGAAAGAAGATTTTATCTATGTGAGATGAATAGACATATCTATCACAAAGCAGTTTCACAGAAAGTTTCTTTCCAGTTTTTATCTGAGGATATTTCCTTTTTCACCATAACCGTCCATTTAATACCGAATATCCCCTGGTAGCTTTTTCTGCAAATGGGATTCCTCCATCGTCTATGAGAAGAAAAGTATAACTCTGTGAGTGGAATGCACACGTCACAAAGCAGCTCCTTTGAAATCGTCTCTCCAGTATCTATCTGAAGTTATTTCCATTTTCACTGTATGCCTCAAAGCGCTCCCGAGTATTCCATAGCTGACTAACCTAAAACAGTGTTTGAATACTGTTCAATGAAAAACATTAACTTAACTGTGCAAATGGACTTCATGTGACCTAGAGCAGTTTCACAGAAAGTTTCCTTCAGGTTTTTATAGGAGGGTATTTGTTTTTCAGCATATTTTGAAGAGCGTTCCCAAATGTCCTTTCTCAGCTTCCACAGAAACAGTGATTACAAACTGCTCAGTCCAAAGAATGATTAAACTCTATGAGATGAATATACACATTGCAAAATACTTGCTCCTAAACCTTCTCTCCACTTTTCATCGGAAGACGTTTACTTTCTCACCACAAGCCTCCGGGCGCCACTTAATATCCCTTCACAGATTTCTTAAAGACAGACTTTCCAAACTGGGCAATGTAGTGTAAACTTTAACTCTCTGAAATGAATGCACACGTCAGAGAGCAGTTTCTTTGAATGCTTCTTTCTGAGTTTTATTTCAGGTTATTTTACTTTTCTCCCAAGTATTCAAAGTGCTGCCAAATATCACTTTTTCAGTTTTACAGGAACAGTATTCAAAAACTGCCTTATGAGAAAACAAGTATAACTCCCTCAGGGGAATGCACACATCACAAAGCAGTTTCTCAGAAAGCTTCTCTCCAGTTTTTATATGAAGATATCTCCTTTTTCCCCATGGGCCTGAATGTGCTCCCAAATGTCCCTTCGTGAATCTGTCCATGATGCATTTTCAAAACTGCATAATAGAAAGAAAGTTTTATCTATGTGAATGAATAGACATATCTATCACAAAGCAGTTTCACTGAAAGGTTCTTACAGCTTTTGTCTGAGATTTTCTTTTTCACCATAGCAGTCTATATACTCCTGAATGTCCCTTGTTAGCTTTTTCTCCAAACGGGATTCCCCAATCATCTATGAGAAGAAAAGTATAACTTTGTGAATGGAATGCACAGGTCACAAAGCAGATCCTTGGAAATCTTCTCTCCTGTATCTATCGGATGATATTACCATTTTCACCATAAGCTTAAAAGCGCTCCCGAGAATCCCTTAGATGACTAACCTAAAGCAGTATTAGAATATTGCTCAAAGAAAGCAGAAGTTTAACTGTGCGAGCGGACTTCACGTGACCTAGAACAGTTTCACAGAAGGATTCCTTATGTATCGGACGGTATTTCTTTCTCAGCATATTCTTAAGAACGTTCCCAAATGTCCTTTCCCAAGTTCCAGAGAAACAGTGATTTCAAACTGCTCAATCCACAGAATGATTTCACTCTATGTGATGAATACACACATCACAAAGCCGTTGCTCCGAAAGCTTCCCTAGAGTATTCAAGGAAAGACTTTTCCTTTCTCATCACAAGCTTCTGGATGCCACTTAATATCCCTTCACAGATGCCTCAAAGACAGAGTTTCCAAACTGGACAACGTATTGGAAGCTTTAACTCTCTGTAATGAATGCACACATCAGAGAGCAGCTTCTTGGAACGCTTCTTTCTGGGTTTTATTTCAGGATATTTCACTTTTCGCCATAGTCTTCAATATGGTGCTAAATGTCACCTTTTCAGTTTTACAGAAACAGTGTTCTAACACTGCCTTATGAGAAAAGAGGTATATCTCCCTGAGTGGAATGCACACATCACAAAGCAGTTTCTCAGAAAGCTTCTTTACAGTTTTTATCTCAAGAAATCTCCTTTATCCCCCAGGCCTCAATGTGCTCCCGAATGCCCATTCGCGAATCCGTCCATGACGCAGTTTCAAAACTGCATAACAAAAATAAAGTTTTATCTATGTGAAATGAATAGACATATCTATCACAAAGCAGTTTCAAACAAAGATTCTTTCCAGCTTTTGTCTGAAGATATTTCCTTTTTCACCATAGCTGTCCATGTTCTCCCTAATGTTCCTTGTTAGCTTTTTCGCCAAACGGGATTCCCCAATCCTCGATGAGAAAAAAAGTATAACTCTGTGAGTGGAATGCTCCCATCACAAAGCAGCTCCTCGAAAGTCTTTGCTCCAGTATCTATCTGATGATATTACCATTTTCACTGTAAGCCTCAAAGCGCTCCCAAGTATCCCTTAACTGATTAACTAAAACAGTGTTAGAATACTGTATAATGAAAACAGAAGCTTAACTGTGCGAGTGAACTTCACATGACCTAGAGCAGTTTCACAGAAAGTTTCCTTTTGGTTTTTATCGGAGAGTATTTCTTTTTCAGCATATTCTTAAGAGCGTTCCCAAATGTCCTTTCACAGGTTCCAAAGAAACAGTGATTTCTAACTGCTCTATCCAAAGAATGATTTTACTCTATAAGATAAATACACACATCACAAAGTAGTTGCTCCTAAAGTTTCTCTCCAGTTTTCATTGGAAGACGTTTTCTTTCTCACAACAAGCCTCCATGCATCACTTAATATCCCTTCACAGATTCCTAAAAGGCAGATTTTTCACATTGTGCAATGTAGCATAAGCTTTAACTCTCTGAAATGAATGCACACGTCAGAGAGCAGTTTCTTGGAATGGTTCTTTCTGTGTTTTATTTCAGGATATTTCCCTTTTCGCCATAGTCTTCAATGCGCTGCAAAGTATGACATTTTCTGTTTTACAGGAACTGTGTTCAAACTCTGCCTTATGAGAAAAGACGTGGAACTCCCTGAGTGGAATGCACACATCACAAAGCAGTTTCTCAGAAAGCTTCTCTCCAGTTTTTATCTGAAGATATCTCCTATTTCCCCACAAGCCTCAACGTGCTCCCGAAGGTCCCTTCGCGAATCCGTTCATGACGCAGCTTCAAAACTGAGTAATAGAAAGAAGGTTACTCTATGTGAGATGAATAGACATATCTATCACAAAGCAGTTTCACTGAAAGCTTCTTCCAGTTTTTGTCTCAGGATACTTACTTTTTCACCATAGCCATCCATATACTCCCGTATGCCCCCTGGAAGCATTTTCTCCTAACGGGATTCCCCAATCCTCTATGAGAAGAAAGATATAACTCTGTGAGTGGAACTCACACTTCACAAAGCAGTTTCTCGGAAGTCTTCTCTCCAGTATATATCTGAAGATATTTCCGTTTTCACAGAAGCCTCAAAGCGCTCCCAAATATCCCTTAGGTGACTAACCTAAAACAGTGTTACAATACTGCTCAATGAATGTGGAAGCTTAACTGTTCAAGTGGAATTCCCGTGACCTAGAGCAGTTTCACAGAAAGTTTTCTTCTGGTTGTTATCGGAGGCTATTTCTTTTTCAGCATATCCTTAAGAGCGTTCCCAAATGTCCTTTCTCAGTTTCCACAGAAACAGTGATTTCAAACTGCTCCATCCAAAGAATGATTTAACTCTATGAGATGAATACACACCTCACAAACTTGTTGCTCTGAAAGTTTCTCTTCGGGTTTCATCGGAAGACATTTCCTTTCTCACCACAAGCCTCTGGGTGCCACTTAATATCCCTTCACAGATACCTCAAAGACAGAGTTTCCAAACTGGGAAAGTAGTGTAAGGTAAACTTCCTGAGTGGAAGGCACACGTCACCAAGCAGTTTCTCAGAAAGTTTCTCTCCAGTATTTATCTGACGATAATTCCTTTTTCACCATAGGGAAGAATGTGATCCCAAATATCCTTTCACGGATTCATCCATGACAGAGTTTCCAAGTTGTGTAATGTGAAGAAATCTTTATCTATGTGAGATGAATACACATATCACAGAGCAGTTTCATAGAAAGCTTCTTTCCTGTATTTGTCTGAGGCTATTTTCCTTTTCACGATAGGCATCAACATGCTCCCGAATACCACTTGGTATCTTTTTGTCCAAAAGAGTTTCCCCGATGCTGTATGAGAAGAGAAGTATAACACTGTGAGTGGAATGCACACATCACAAAGCAGTTCCTCGGAAAGCTTCTCTCCAATTTTGGTCTGAACATATTTTCTTTTTCACCACAAGCCTCAAAGTGCTCCCGAATATCCCTTCACACACTAAGGATACACAGGGTTAGAAAACTGCTCAATGAAAAGACAGGCTTTCAAATGAACAGTATTCAAACACTGATTTATGGGAAAAGAGGTATATCTCCCTGAGTGAAATGCACACATCACAACCCAGTTTCTCAGAAAGCTTCTCTCCAGTTTTTGTCTGATGATATTTCCTTTTTCACCATATTCCTGATTGTGCTCCCGAATGTCCCTTTGCAGATCCATCCCTGACAGAGTTTGCAAGCTGTGTAATGTAAAGAAAGCTTTATCTAGGTGAGATGAATACACATAGCACAGAGAAGTTTCACAGAAAGCTTCTATCCAGTTTTTATCTGAAGATATCTCCTTTTCCACCGTAGGCCTGAATGTGCTCCCGAACGTCCCTTCGTGGATCCGTCCATGACTGAATTTCCAAACTGCGTAATATAAGGAAAGTTTTATCTATGTGAGATGAATAAACATATCTATCACAAAGCTGTTTCACAGAAAGCTTCTTTCCAGTTTCTGTCTGAGGATATTTCCTTTTTACCATAGCCGTCCATATACTCCCGAATGTCCCGTGGTAGCTTTTTCTCCAAAAGGCATTCCCCAATCCTCTGTGAGAAGAAAAGTATAACTCTGTGAGTTGAACGTACACGTCACAAAGCAGCTCCTCAGAAATCTTCTCTCCAGTATCTATCTGAAGATATTTCCGTTTTCACCATAAGCCTCAAAGTGCTCCTGAGTATCCCTTAGCTGACTAAGCTAAAACAGTGTTCAAATGCAGCTCAATGAAAACAGACGCTTAACTGTGCAAGTGGAATTCACGTGACGCAGAGTAATTTCCCAGAGAGCTTCCTTCTGGTTTTTATCAAAGGGTAGAACTTTTTCAACATATTCTTAAGAGCGTTCCCAAATGTCCTTTCTCAGGTTCACAGAAAGAGTGATTTCAAACTGCGCATTCCAAAGAGTGATTTAACTCTATGAGATGAATATACACATCACAAAGCAGTTGCTCAGAAAGTTTCTCTCCAGTTTTCAATGGAAAGCATTTCCTTGCTCACCACAGGCCCCTGGTCGCCACTTAATATCCTTTTGCAGAATCCTCAAAGACAGACTTTCCAAACTTTTAAATGTAGAGTAAGCTTTAACTCTGTGAAAAGAAGGGACATATCAGAGAGCAGTTTCTTGGAATGCTTCTTTCTGGGTTTTATTGGATGATTTTCACTTTTCACCATAGTCTTCAATATGCTCCCAATATCACGTTTTTAGTTTCACAAGAACAGAGTTCAAACAGTGCCTTATGAGAAAAATGGTATAACTCCCTGAGTGGAATGCACACATCACCAGGCAGTTTCTCAGAAAGCATCTCTTCAGTTTTTATCTGATAATATTTTCTTTTTCACCATAAGCCCGAATGTGATCCCGAATATCCCTTCGTGGATCCTTCCATGACGGAATTTCCAAGCTGCGTAATGTAAAGAAAGCTTTATCTATGTGAGATGAATAAATATAGCAAAAAGCAGATTCACAGAAAGCTTCTTTCCAGTTTTTTTCTGAAGATATTTCCTTTTTCACCACAGTCCTGAAAGTGTTTCCAAATATCCCTTCGAGGATCAGACCATGACAGAGTTTCCCAGCTGCATAATGTAAAGAAAGCTTTATGTATGTGAGATGAATACACATATCACAGAGTAGTTTCATAGAAAGCTTCCTTCCAATTTTTGTCTGAGACTATTTCCCTTTTCACCATACGATTCAACATACTCCCGAATATCACTTGGAACCTTCTTCTCCAAAAGTGTTTCCCCAATGCTGTTTGAGAAGAGAGATATAACACTGTGAGTAGAATGCACACGTCACAAAGCAGTTCCTCAGAAAGCTCTCCAGTTTCCGACTGAATGTATTTCCTTTTTCACCATAAGCCTCAAAGCATTCCCGAATATCCCTTCACATGCTACACATAAACAGGGTTAGAAAACCGCTTGATGAAGAGAGAGGTTTAACTGAGTGAGAGGAATTAAGACGACACAAAGCAGTTTCACAGAAAGCTTCTTTCCAATTTTTGTCTGAGGATATTAACTTTTTCAGCATAGCCATCCATATACTCTCGAATGTCCCCTGGTAGCCTGTTCTCCAAATGGGATTCCCCAATCCTCTATGAGAAGAAAAGCATAACTCTGTGAGTGGAATGCGCACGTCACAAAGCAGCTCCTCGGAAATCTTCTCTGCAGTATATATCTGAAGATATTTCCGTATTCACAGAAGCCTCAAAGCGCTCCCGAGTATCCCTTAACTGAGTAACCTAAAACACTGTTAGAATATTGCTCAATGAAATCAGAAGGTTAACTGTGCGAGTGGAATTCACGTGACCTAGAGCAGTTTCACAGAAAGTTTCCTTCTGGTTTTTATTGGAGGGTATATATTGTGCAGCATATTCTATAGAGCGTGCCCAAATGTCCTTTCTCAGGTTCCACAGAAATGGTGATTGCAAACTGCTCAATCCAAAGAATTATTTAACACTATGAGATGAATACACACATCACAAAGTAGTTGCCCCGAAAGCTTCTCTCCAGTTTTCATCGCAAGACATTTCCTTTCTCACCACAAACCTCCATATGACACTTAATATCCCTTCACAGATTCCTCAAAGACAGATTTTCCCCAACTGGGCAACGAAGAGTAAGCTTTAACTCTGTGAAATGAATGCACATATCAGAGAGCAATTTCTTGGAATGCTTCCTTCTGGGTTTTATTTGAGGATATTTCACTTTTTGCCATAGTCTTCAATGTGCTCTGAAATATTATGTTTACAGTTTTACAGGAACAGTGTTAAAACACTGCTTTATGAGAAAAGAGATAAAAGTCCCTGAATCAAATGTACACATCACAAAGTAGTTTCTCAGAAAGCTTCTATCCAGTTTTAATCTGAATATACTAACTTTATCACCATAGGCCTGAATGTGCTCCCGAATGTCCTTTCACGAATCCATCCATGATGGAGTTACAAAACTGCATAATTGAAAGAAAGTTTTATCTATATGAGACGAATAAACGTATCTATCACAAAGCAGTTTCACAGAAAGCTTCCTTCCAGTTTTTGTCTGAGGATATTTCCTTTTTCACCATAGCCATCCTTATACTCCCAATTGTCCCCTGGTAGCTTTTTCTCCAAACGGGATTCCTCAATCCTCTATGAGAAGAAAAGTATAGTTCTGTGAGTGAAATGCAGACAGCCCAAAGCAGCTCCTCGGAAATCTTCTCTCCAGTACCTCTCTGAAGATATCTCCGTTTTTACCATAAGACTAAAAGTACTCCCGAGAATCCCTTAGCTGACTAACCTAAAATGGTGTTAGAATACTGCTCAATGAAAACAGAAGCTTAATTGTGCGAGTGGAATTCCCGTGACATAGAGCAGTTTCACAGAAAGTTTCCCTCTGGTTTTTATCGGAGGGTATTTCTTTTTCAGCATATTCTTAAGAGCGTTCCAAATGTCCTTTCTCAGGTTCCACAGAAACAGTGATTTTAAACTGCTCAATCCAAAGAATGATTAAACTCTATGAGATGAATACACACATCACAAAGCATTTGCTCTGAAGGCTTCTGTCCAATTTTCATCGGAAGACATTACCTTTCTCACCACAAGCCTCCTGGCGCCACTAAATATCTCTTCACAGATTCCTCTAAGACAGAGTTTCCAAACTGGGCAACATAGTGTAAGCTTTAACTCCCTGAAATTAATGAACTCGTCAGAGAGTAGTTTCTTGGAACACTTCTTTCTGGGTTTTATTTCCCGAAATTTCACTTTTTGCCATAGGCTTCAATGCACTGCAAAATATCAATTTTTCAGGTTTACGAGAACAGTGTTCAAACCTGCCTTATGAGAAAAGAGGTATAACTCACTGAGTGGAATGCACATATCACAAAGCAGTTTCTCAGAAAGCTTCTCTCCAGTTTTTAGCTGAAGAAATCTCCTATTACCCCACATTCTTGAATGTGCCCCGAATGTCTCTTCACGAATCTGTCCATGAGGCAAGTTCAAAACTGCGTAATAGAAAGAAAGTTTTATGTATGTGAGATGAGTAGCCATATCTATCACCAAACAGTTACACAGAAAGCTCCTTTCCCTTTTTTGTCAGAGGATATTTCCTTTTTCTCCATAGCCATGCATATACTCCTGAATGTCTCCTGGTAGCATTTTCTCCAAATGGGATTCCCTAATCCTCTATAAGAAGAAAGGTATAACTCTATGAGTGGAATGCACACGTCACAAAGCAGCTCCTCAGAAATCTTCTCTCCAGTATCTATTTGAAAATATTTCCATTTTCACCGTAAGACTCAATGCGCTCCCTATTATCTCTTAGCTGCCTAACCTAAAACAGTGCTAGAATTCTGTTCAATGAAAAAACAAGCTTAACTCTGCGAGTGGACTTCACATGACCTATAGCAGTTTCACAGAAAGATTCCTTCTGGTTTTTATTGGAGGGTATTTCTTTTTCAGCATATTCTTAAGAGCATTCCCAAGCATTCTTTCTCAAATTCCACAAAAACAGTGATTTCAAACTGTTCAATCCAAAGAACGATTTATCTCTACGAGATGAGTACACACATCCAAAGCAGTTACTCCGAAGTTTTCTCTCCAGGTTTCACTGGAAGACATTTCCTTTCTCACCACAAGGCTCTGGGCGCCACTTAATATCCCTTCACAGATTCCTCAAAGACAGAGTTTCCAGACTGGGCAATGTAGTGTAAGCTTTAACTCTCTCAAATGAATGCACACGTCAGAGAGTAGTTTCTTGGAACGCTTCTTTCTGGGTTTTATTTCAGAATATTTCACTTTTCATCGTAGTCTTCAAGGCGCAGCAAAGTGTCACTTTTTCCGTTTTGCAGAAAAACTGTTCAAACACAGCCTTATGAGAAAAGAGGTATAACTCCCTGAGTGGAATGCACATATCACAAAGCAGTTTCTCAGAAAGCTTCTCTCCAGTTTTTACCTGAAGATCTCTCCTTTTTCCCCAGAGGTCTGTATGTGCCCCTGAGTGTCTCTTCGTGAATCCGTCCATGACACAGTTTCAAAACCGCATAATAGAAAGAAAGTTTTATCTAATTGAGATGAATGGAGATATCTATCACAAAGCTGTTTCACAGAAAGCTTCTTTCCAGTTTTTGTCTGAGGATATTTCTCTTTTCACCATAACATTCCATACACTCCTGAATGTCCCCTGGAAGCTTTTTCTCAAATGTCTTCAATGCACTGCAAAATATCACTTTTTCAGTTTTACAGGGACACTTTTCAAACACTGCCTTATGAGAAAAGAGGTATAACTCCCTGAGTGGGATGCACACATCGCAAAGCCGTTTCTCAGAAAGCTTCTCTTCAGTTTTTATCTGAAGATATCTCCTATTTCCCCACAGGCCTGAATGTGCTCCCGAATGTCCCTTCGTGAATCCATTTTTGACGCAGTTTCAAAACTGTGTAATAGAAAGAAAGTTTTATCTATGTGAGATGAATAGACATATTTATCACAAATCAGTTTCACAGAAATCTTCTTTCCAGTTTTTGAGGATATATCCTCAGACAGGTTTCTAGGTCAAGTGGACTTCATGTGACCTAGAGCAGTTTCACAGAGTTTCCTTCTTGGTTTTCTCAGAGGGTGTTTCTGTTTCAGCATATCCTTAAGAGTGTTCCCAAATGTCCTTTCTCAAGTTCCACAGAAACACTGATTTCAAGCTGCTCAATTCACAGAATGATTTAACTCTATCAGATGAATACACACATCACAAAGTAGTTCCTCCAAAAGCTTCTCTCCTGTTTTCATCGTAAGATGTTTCCTTTCTCACCACAAATCTCCGTGCGCCACTTTATATCCCTTCAAAGATCCTTAAAATACAGAGTTTCCAAACTTCACAATGTAATGTAAGCTTTAACTCCCTGAGACGAATGCACACGTCAGAGAGCAGTTTCATGCAATGCTTCTTTCTGGTTTTGTTTCCGAATTTTCACTTTTCACCACCGTCTTCTATGTGCTGCAAAATATCACTTTTTCAGTTTTACAGGAACAGTGTTTAAACACTACCTTACGAGAAAAGATGTATAAGTCCCTGAGTGAAATGCACACATCAGAAAGCAGTTTCTCAGAAAGCTTCACTCCAGTTTTTACTTGAAGATATTTCGTATTATCCCACTGGCCTGAATGTACTCCAGAAATTTCCTTCTCGAATCCGTACATGCTGCAGTTTCAAAGCTGCATAATAGAAAGAAAGTTTTACCTATTTGAGATGAATAGGCATATCTATCACAAGGCAGTTTCAAACAAAGCCTCTTTCCAGTTTTCATCTGGGGATATTTCCACTTTCACTGTCGCCATCTGTACACTCCCGAATATCCCCTGGTAGCTTTTTCTCCAAACGGGATTCCCCAATCCTCTATGAGAAGAAAAGTATAACTCTGTGAATGGAACGCAGACGTCTCAAATCAGCTCCTCTAAAATCTTCTCTCCAGTGTCTATCTAAAGCTATTCCTGTTTTCATCATAAGCCTCAAAGTGCTCCCAAGAGTCCCTTGGCTGACTAACCTGAAACAGTGTTAGAATACTGCTCAATGAAAACAGAAGCTTAACTGTGCGAGTTTACTTCATGTGACCTAGAGCACTTTCTCAGAAAGTTTCTTTCTGGTTTTTAACACAGGGATTTTTTTTTCAGCATATTCTTAAGAGCATTCCCACATGTCCTTTCTCAGGTTCCACAGAAACTGTGATTTCAAACTGCTCAATCAAAAGAATAATTAAATTCTATGCAAAGAATATACACATCACAAGGCAATTGCTCCGAAGCCTTCTCTTCAGTTTTCATTGGAAGACGTTTCCTTTCTCACCACAAGCCTCCAGGCGCCACTTAATATCCCTTCACAGATTCGTAAAAGACAGAGATTCCAAACTGGAAAACGTAGCGTAAGCTTTAACTCTCTGAAATGAATGCACACGTCAGAGAGCAGTTTCTTGGAACACTTCTTTCTGGGTTTCATTTCAGGATATTTCACTTTTCACCATAGTCTTCAGTGCACTGCAAAATATCACTTTTCCAGTTTCACAGGAACAGTGTTCAAACACTGCCTTATGAGAAAAGAGGTACAACCCCCTCAGTGGAATACACACATCACAAAGCAGTTTCTCAGAAAGATTCTCTCCAGTTTTTATCTGAAAATATTCCATATACTCCCAAATGTCCCTTGGTAGCTTTTTCTCCAAAAGAGATTCCCCAATTTCTGAGCGAAGAAAAGTATAACTCTGGGAGAATAATACATATGTTACAAAGCAGTTCCTCGGAAAGCTTCTCTCCAGTTTCCATCTAAATGTATTTCCTTTTTCACCATAAGCCTCAAAGTGCTCCCGAATATCCCTAAATAAAAACAGTGTTAGAATACTGCCAATGAAAAGAGAAGCTTAACTATGCGAGCAGAATTCACATGACAGACAGCAGTTTCACAGAAAGCTTCCTTCTGGTTTCTAGCTGCGGTTATTACTTTTTCAGCATATTCTAAAGAACATTCCCAAATGTCCTTTCTCAAATTCCTCAGAAACAGTGATTTCAAGGTGCTCAACCCAAAGAATGATTTAACTCTATAAGATGATTACAAACATCACAAAAGAGTGGCTCAGAAAGCCTCTCTCCAATTTTCAACAGAAGAGATTTCCTTACTCACTACAGGCCTACATTTACCACTTAATATCCCTTCACAGAATCCTCAAAGACAGACTTTCCAAACTGGGAAATGTAGAGTAAGCTTTAACTCTTTGAAATGAATGGACATGTCAGAGAGCAGTTTCTTGGAATGCTTCTTTCTCGGTTTTATTAGACAACATTTCACTTTTTGCCACAGTCTTCAATGTGCTCCTAGTATCAGCTTTTTAGTTTTACAGGAACATTGTTCAAACAGTGCCTTATGAGAAGAAAGTTATAACTCCGAGAGTGGAATGAAAACATCACCAAGCAGTTTCTCAGAAAGCTTCTACCCAGTTTTTATCCGACAATATTTTCTTTTTCACCATAGGCTCGAATGTGATCCCGAATATCTGTTCATGGATCCATCCATGACGGAGTTTCCAAGCTTCGTAATGTAAAGAAAGCTTCATCTATGTGAGACGAATAAACGTAGCAAAAAGTAGATTCACAAAAAGTTTCTTAGCAGTTTTTATCTAAAGACATTTCCTTTTTCACCATAGTCCTGAATGTGCTCCCAAATGTCCCTTTTTGGATCCATTCATGACAGAGTTTCCAAGCTCAGTAATGTAAAGAAAGCTTTGTCTATGTGAGATGAATACACATATCATGGAATAGTTTCATAGAAAGCTTCTCTCCAGTTTTTATCTGGAGATATCTCCTATTTCCCTAAAGGCCTGTGTGTGCCCCCGAAATTCCCTTCGTGAATCTGTCCATGATGCAGTTTCAAACCTGGGTAATAGAAAGAAAGTTTTATCTATGTGAGATGAATAGAGATATCTATCCCAAGCAGTTTCACAGAAAGCTTCTTTCCAGTTTTTGTTTGAGTACATTTCCTTTTTCACCATAGCCATCCGTATACTCCCAAATGTCCCCTGGTAGCTTTCTCTCCACACGGGATTCCCCAATCCACTATGAGAAGAAAAGTATAACTCTGTGAGTGGAATGCACGTGCCACAAAGAAGCTCCTCGGAAATCTTCTTTCCAGTATATATCTGAAGATATTTCCATTTTCACCATAACCCTCAAAGTGTCCCCACGTATCCCTTAGCTGACAAACCTCAAACAGTGTTAGAATACTGCTCAATGAAAATAGAAGCTTAACTGTCTGAGTGGACTTCACGTGACCTAGAACAGTTTCACAGAAAATTTCCTTCTTGTTTTTAATCGAAGGGTATTTCTTTTTCAGCATATTTTTAAGAGTGTTCCAAAATGTTCCTTCTCTGGTTCCACAGAAACAGTGATTACAAACTGCTCAATCCAAAGAATGATTTAACACTATGAGGTGAATGCACACATCACAAAACAGTTGCTCTGAAAGCTTCTCTTCAATTTTCATTGGAAGACGTTTCGTTTCTCACCTCAAGCCACCAGGCGACACTTAATATCTCTTCACAGGTTTTTCAGAAAAAGAGTTTCCAAACCGGGCAAAATAGTGTGAGCTTTACTTCTCTGAGATGAATGCACACATAAGAGGGCAGTTTCTTGGAACATTTCTTCCTGGGTTTTATTTCCGGATATTTCATTTTTCACCATATTCTTCATTGCACTACAAAATATCCCTTTTTCAGATTTACAGGAAAGTGTTCAAAGACTGCTTTATGAGAAAATAGGTAGAACTCACTGAGTGGAATGCCCACATCACAAAGTTGTGTCTTGGAAAGCCACTTTCCTGTTTTTATCTGAAGAGATTTCCTACTTGCCCACAGGCCTGAATGTGCTCTCAAATGTCCCTTTGCGAATCCATCCATGACACAGTTTCAAAACTGAGTAATAGAAAGAAGGTTTTATCTATGTGAGATGAATAGACATATCTATCACAAAGCAGTTTCACAGAAAGCTTCTTTCCAGTTTTTGTGTGAAGATACTTCCTTTTTCACCATAGCCGTCCATTTACTACCGAATATCTTCTGGTAGTTTTTTCTAAACGGGATTCCCCCATCGTCTATGAGAATAAACATATAACTCTGCGAGTGGAATGCATACGTTACAAAGCAGCGCCTTTGAAATCGTCTTTTCAGTATCTATCTGAAGTTATTTCCGTTTTCACCGTAAGCCTCAAAGCGCTCCCGAGTATCCCGTAGCTGACTAACCTAAAACAGTGTTTGAATACTGCTCAATGAAAACAGAAGCTTAACTGTGTGAATGGACTTCATGTGACCTAGAGAAGTTTCACAGAAAGTTTCCTTCAGGTTTTTATAGGAGGGTATTTGTTTTTCAGCATATTTTGAAGAGCATTCCCAAATGTCCTTTCTCAGGTTCCACAGAAACAATGGTCACAAACTCCTCAGTCCAAAGAATGATTAAACTCTATGAGATGAAATCACACATCGCAAAATACTTGTTCCTAAAGTTTCTCTCCAGTTTTCATCGGAAGACGTTTGTTTTCTCACCACAAACTTCCGGGCACCACTTAATATCCCTTCACAGATTCCTTCAAGACAGAGTTTCCAAACTGGGAAATGTAGTGTAAGCTTTAACTCTCTGAAATGAATGCACATGTCAGAGAGCAGTTTCTTAGAATGGTTCTTTCCTGGTTTTATTTCAGGATATTTCACTTTTCTCCCTAGTGTTCAAAGCGCTGCCAAATATCACTTTTTCAGTTTTACAGGAACAGTGTTCAAACATTGCCTTATGAGAAAAGAGGTATAACTCCCTGAGTGGAATGCACATATCACAAAGCAGTTTCTCAGAAAGCTTCTCTCCAGTTTTTTTTCTGAGATATTTCCTATTTCCCCACAGACCTGTATGTGCTCTTGAAATTCCCTTCGCGAATCCATCAATGATGCAGTTTCAAAACTGTGTAATAGAAAGAAAGTTTTATCTATGTGAGATTAATAGACATATCTATCACAAAGCAGTTTCACAGAAAACTTCTTTCCAGTTTTTGTCTGAGGCTGTTTCCTTTTTCACCATAGCCATCCATATACTCCCAAATGTACCCTGGTAACATTTTGTCCAAACGAGATTCTCCAATCCTCTATGAGAAGAAAAGTATAACTCTGTAAGTGGAATGCACACATCACAAAGCAGCTTCTCAGAAAACTTCTCTCCAGTATATCTGAAGATATTTCCATTTTCACGGAAGTTTCAAAGCGCTCCCACATATCCCTTAGCTGACTAACCTAAAACAGTGTTACAATACTGCTCAATGAATACCAAAGCTTAACTGTGCGAGTGGAATTCCCGTAACATAGAGCAGTTTAACAGAAAATTTCCTTCTGGTTGTTATCGGAGGGTATTTCTTTTTCAGCATATCCTTAAGAGCTTTTCCAAATGTCCTTTCTCCGGTTCCACAGAAACAGTGATTTTAAACTGCTCTATCCAAGGAATGATTTACCTCTATGAGATGAATACACACATCACAAAATAATTGCTCCGAAAGTTTCTCTCCAGTTTTCTTTGGAAGACATTTCCTTTCTCACCACAAACCGCTGTGCGCCTCTTAATATCTCTTCACACATTCCTAAAAGACAGAGTTTCCAAACGGGGCAACGTAGTCTAAGCTTTAACTCTATGAAATGAATGTAGATGTCAGAGAGCAGTTTCTCAGAACACTTATTTCTGAGTTTTATTTTGGGATATTTCACTTTTCGCCAAAGTGTTCAACGTGTTGCAAAATATCACTTTTACAGTTTTTCAGGAACAGTGGTCAAACACTGCCTTATGAGAAAAGACGTAAAACTCCCCGAGTGGAATGCATATATCACAAAGCAGTTTCTCAGAAAGCTTCTCTCCACTTTTTATCTGAAGATATCTATTATATCCCCACAGGCCTGAATGTGCTCCCAAAGGTCCCTTTGCGAATCCGTCCATGACGCAGTCTCAGAATTGCATAATAGAAAAAATGTTTTATCTATGTGAGATGAATAGACATCTATCACAAAGCAGTTTCACAGAAAGCTTCTTTCCAGTTTTTGTCTGAGGATATTTCCTTTTTCACTGTAGCCGTCCATATACTCCACAAAGTCCCCTCGTAGCTTTTTCTCCAAACGGGATTCCTCAATCCTCTCTGAGAAGGAAAGTATAACTCCTGAAGTGGACTGCACACGTCACAAAGCAACTCCTCGGAGATCTTCTCTCCAGTGTCTATCTGAAGATATTACCATTTTCACTGTAAGAATCAAAGTGCTCCCGAGTATCCCTTGGCTGACTAACATAAAACAGTGTTAGAATACTGCTCAGTGAAAACAGAAGGCTAACTCTGCGAGTGGACTTCACATGACCTATAGCAGATTCACAAAAAGTTTCCTTCTGGTTTTTATCAGAGGGTATTTATTTTTCAGCATATTCTTAAGAGCATTCCCAAATGTGCTTTCTCAGGTACAGTGATTTCACACAGGAACAGTGATTTCAAACTGCTCAATCCAAAGAATGATTTAACTCTATGAGATGAATACACACATCACAAAGTATTTGTTCCAAAAGCTTCTGTCCAATTTTCATAGGAAGACATTTCCTTTCTCACTGTAAGCCTCTGGGCGCCACTTAATATTCCTTCCCAGATTCCTCAAAGACAGAGTTTCCAAACTGGGCAACGTATTGTAAGCTTTCACAGTGTGAAATGAATACTCACGTCAGAGTACAGTTTCTTGGAACACTTCATTCTGGGTTACATTTAAGGATATTTCACTCTTTGCCATTGTCTTCAATGACCTGCAAAATATCACTTTTTAGTATTACAGGAAAAGTGTTCAAACACTGCCTTATGAGAAAAGAGGTATACTCCCAGAGTGGAATGCACGCATGACAAAGCAGGTTCTCAGAAAAATTCTCTCCAGTTATTATCTGAAGATATCTGCTATTTCCCAAAGGCCTGAATGTGTTCCTGAATGTCCCTTCACAATTCCATCCATGACGCAGTTTCAAAACTGTGTAATAGAAAGAAAGATTTATCTATGTGACATATATAGACATATCTATCACAAAGCAGTTCCACAGAAAGCTTTTTCCACTTTTTGTCTGAGGATATTTCCTTTTTCACCATAGCTGTCCATATAATCCCCAATGTCTCCTGGTAGCTTTTTCACCAAACGGGATTCCCCCACCTTTATAAGAAGAAATGTATAACTCTGTGAGTGGAATGCACACATCACAAAGCGGCTTCTCAGAAATCTTCTCTCCAGTATCTATCTGAAGATATTTCCATTTTCACCGTAAGACTCAAAGCACTCCTGAGTATCCCTTCGCTGACTAACTTGAAACATTGTTAGAATACTGCTCAATGAAAACGGAAGCTTAACTGTGCATGTGGAATACACGTGACCTAGGGCATTTTCACGGAAAGTTTCCACGTTTCATTCTGGTTCTTATTGGTGGGTATTATTTTTTAGCATATTCTTAAGAGTGTTCCCAAATGTCCTTCATGAGGAACCACAGAAATAGTAATCTCAAACTGCTCAATCCAAAGAATGATTTAACTCTATGACATGAATACACATCACAAAACAGTTGCTCTGAAATCTTCTCTCCAGTTTTCGTTGGAAGACGTTTCCTTTCTCAACACAAGCCTCCAAGCATGACTTAATATCCCTTCACATACTTTTCAAAGACCGAGTTTCCAAACTGGGCAACGTAGTGTAAGCTTAAGTATCTGAAATGAATGAACTCGTCAGAGAGCAGTTTCTTGGGATGCTTCTTTCTGGGTTTTATTTCAGGACATTTTACTTTTCACCAGAGTCTTCAATGCACTGCAAAATATCACTTTTTTCAGTTTTACAGGAACAGTATTCAAACACTGACTTGTGAGAAAAGAGGTATAACTCCCTGAGTGGAAAGCACACATCACAAAACAGTTTCTCAGAAAGCTTCTCTACAGTTTTTAGCTGAAGGTATCTCCTTTTTCATCGTAGGCCTGAATGTGCTCCTGAATGTCCCTTCACGAACCCATCTATGATGCAGTTTCAAAACTACGTAATAGAACGAGAGGTTTATCTATGTGAGATGAGTAGACATATCTATCACATACCAGATTCACAGAAAATCTCTTTCCAGTTTTGTCTGAAGATACTTCCTTTTTCACCATAGCCATCCATATACTCTCGAATGTTCTATGGTAGCTTTTTGCACACACAGGATTTCCCAATCCTCTATGAGAAGAAAAGTATAACTCTGTGAGTGGAATGCACATGTCATAAAGCAGCACCTCGTATATCTTCTCTCCAGTATCTATCTGAAGATATTTAAATTTTCACTGTAAGCCTCAAAGCGCTCCTGAGTATCCCTTAGCTGACTAACCTAAAACAGTGTTAGAATACTGCTCAATGAAAACAGAAACTTTACTGTGCGTGTGGACTTCAAGTGACATAGAGTAGCTTCACAGAAAGTTTCCTTCCGGTTTTTATTGGGTGGTATTTCTTTTTCAGCATATTCTTAAGAGCATTCTCAAATGTCCTTTCTCACGTTACACAGAAACAGTGATTTCAAACTGCTCAATCCGAAAAACGATTTAAGTCTATGAGATGAATACACACATCACAAAACACTTGCTCCTAAAGCTTCTCTCCAATTTTCTTTGGAAAACTTTTTCTTTCTCACCACAAGCCTCTGGGCGCCACTTAATATCCCTTCATAGATTACTCAAAGGCAGAGTTTCCAAACTGGGTACGTAGTGTAAGCTTTAATTATCTAAAATGAATGCACACGTCAGAGAGCAGTTTGTTGGAACGCTTCTTTCTGGGATTTGTTTCGGAATATTTCACTTTTTGCCATAGTCTTCAATGCGCTGCAAAATATCATTTTTTCAGTTTTACAGGAACAGTGTTCAAACACTGCCTTATTAGAAAATTGGTATAACTCCCTGAATGTAATGCACACATCACAAAGCAGTTTCTCAGAAATGTTCTCTCAAGTTTTTGTCTGAAGATATTTTCTATTTCCCCATAGGCCTGAATGTGCTCCCGAATGTCCCTACGTGAATCTGTCCATGATGCAGTTTCAAAACTGCATAAGAGAAAGAAAGCTTTATCTATGTGAGATGAATAGACATATCTAACACAAAGCAGTTTCACAGAAAGTTTCTTTCCAGTTTTTGTCTTAGGATAGTTCCTTTTCCACTATAGCCATCCATATCCTCCCGAATGTCCCCTGGTAGCTATTTATCCAAGTGGGATTTCCCAACCCTCTATGAGAAGAAAAGTAAAACACTGTGAGTGGAATGAATGCGTCACAAAGCAGCTTCTCAGAAATTTTCTCACCAGTATCTATCTGAAGATATTTCCATTTTCACCATAAGCCTCAAGCGCTGCTGAGTATCCCTTAGCTGACTAACCAAAAGCAGTGTTAGAGTACTGCTCAAAGAAAACAGAAGCTTAACTGTGTGAGTGGAATTCACGTGACCTAGAGCAGTTTCACAGAAAGGTTCCTTCTGGTTTTTATCAGAGGGTATTGCTTTTTCAGCATATTCTTAAGAGTGTTCCCAAATATCCTTTCTCAGGTTCCATAGAAACAGTGATTTCTAACTTCTCAATCCAAAGAGTGATTTAACTTTTTTTTTTTTTTAATTTATTTATTATTATTATACTGTAAGTTGTAGGGTACATGTGCATAACGTGCATGAGATGAATACATACATCAGAAAGAAGTTGCACTGTAATCTTCTCTCCACTTTTCATCAGAAGATGTTTCATTTCTCTCCAAAGCCTCCAGACGCCACTAAATATTCCTTCCCAGATTCCTCAAAGACAGAGTTTCCAAACAGATCAACATAGTGTAAGCTTTAACTCTATGAAATGAGTGCACATGTCAGAGAGCAGTTTCTTGGAACGCTTCTTTCTGGGTATTATTTCAGGATATTTCACTTTTCACTGTAGTCTTCAATGTGCTGCAAAATGTCACTTTTTCAGTTTTACAGGAACAGTGTTCAAACACTGCCTTATGAGAAAAGAGGTATAACTCCATGAGTGGAATGCACACATCAGAAAGCAGTTTCTCAGAAAGCTTCTCTCCAGTTTTTACCTGAAGATGTGTCCTATTTGCCCGCAGGCCTGATTGTGCTGCCTAATGTTCCTTAGCAAATCCATTGATGACACAGTTTCTGAACCGCGTAACAGAAAGAAAGTTTTATCTATGTGAGATGAATAGACATATCTATCACAAAGCAATATCACAGAAAGCTTCTTTCCAGTTTTTGTCTGAGGATGTTTCCTGTTTCACCATAACAGTTAATATACTACCGAATGTCCCTTGGTAGCTTTTTCTCCAAACGGGATTCCCCAATCCTCTATGAGAAGAAAAGTATAACACTGTAAGTGAAATGCGCACGTCACAAAGCAGCTCCTTGGAAATCTTATCTCCAGTATCTATTTGAAGATATTTCCATTTTCACCGTAAGCCTCAAAGCGCTCCCACGTATCCCTTAACTGACTAGTCTGAATCAGTGTTAAAATACTCTGCAATGAAAACAGAAGTTTAACTGTGCGAGTGGACTTCACGTGACCTAGAGCAATTTCACAGAAAGTTTCCTTCTGGTTTTTATTGAAGACTATTTCCTTTTCAGCATATTCTTTAGAGCGTTCCCAAATGACCTTTCTCAGGTTCCACAGAAACAGTGATTTCAAACTGCTCAATCCAAAGAATGTTTTAAATCTATGAGATGAATACACACATCACAGAGCAGTTGCTCTGAAATGTTCTTTCCATTTTTCATTGGAAAACGATTCCTTTCTCACCATAAGCCTTCGGGCACCACTTAATATCCCTTCCCAGACTCCTCAAAGACAGAGTTTCCAAACTGGGTAACGTAATGTAAGCTTTAATTCTCTAAAATAAAAGCACACATCGGAGAGCAGGGTCTTGGAACACTTCTTTTTGGGTTTTATTTCAGGATATTTCACTTTTCGCCATAGTCTTCAATGCGCTGCAAAAGATCACATTTTCTGTTTTACGGGAACAATGTTCAAACACTGCCTTTTGAGAAAAGAAGTGTAACTACCAGAGTGGAATGCACTCATTACATGCAGTTTCTCAGAAAGCTTCTCTCCAGTTTTTATCTGAAGATATCTCCTATTTCCCCACAGCCCTGAATGTGCTCTCGAATGTCTCTTCATGAATCCATCCATGACGCAGTATCAAAACTGCATAATAGAAGGAAAGTTTCATCGATGTGAGATGAGTAGACATATCTATCACAAAGCAGTTTCACAGAAAGCTTCTTTCCAGTTTTTGTCTGAGGATTTTCCTTTTTCACCATAGCCATCCATGTACTCCCAAAAGTCCCCTGGTAGCTTTTTCTCCAAGCTGGATTCCCCAATCCTCTATGAGAGGAAAAGTATAACTCTGTGAGTGGAATGCACACGTCACAAAGCAGCTCCTTGGAAATCTTCTCTCCAGTATCTATTTGAAGATATTTCCGTTTTCACCATGAGCCTCAAAGCGCTCCCCAGTATCCCTTAGCCGACTAACTTAAAACAGTGTTAGAATACTGCTCAATGAAAACAGAAGCTTAACTGTGTGAGTGGACTTCACGTGACCTAGAGCATTTTCACAGAAAGTTTTCTTCTGGTTTTTATCAGAGGGAATTACTTTTTCAGCATATTCTTTTTTTTTTTTTTTTTTTTTTTTTTGTGACGGAGTCTCGCTCTGTTGCCCAGGCTGGAGTGCAGTGGCCGGATCTCAGCTCACTGCAAGCTCCGCCTCCCGGGTTCACGCCATTCTCCCGCCTCAGCCTCCCGAGTAGCTGGGACCACAGGCGCCCGCCACCTCGCCAGGCTAATTTTTTGTATTTTTTAGTAGAGACGGGGTTTCACCGTGTTAGCCAGCATGGTCTCGATCTCCTGACCTTGTGATCCGCCCATCTCGGCCTCCCAAAGTGCTGGGATTACAGGCTTGAGCCACCGCGCCCGGCCGGCATATTCTTAAGAACATTCCCAAATGTCCTTTCTGAGGTTCCACAGAAACAGTGATTTCAAACTACTCAATCCAGAGAATGATTTAACTATATGAAATGAATGCACACACCACAAAGCAGTTACTCCAAAAGCTTCTCTCCAGTTTTCATCGGAAGACGTTTCCTTTCTCACCACAAGCCCTGGTCACTACTTACTATTCCTTCACAGATTCCTCAAAGACCCAGTTTCCAAAGTTAACAACGTAGTGTAAGCTTTAACTCTCTGAAATGATTGCACATGTCAGAGAGCAGTTTCTTGGAGCACATTTTTCTGGGTTTTATTTCAGGATGTTTCACTTATCGCCGTAGTCTTCAATGCGCTGCAAAATATCACTTTTTCTGTTTTACAGGAACAGTGTTCAAACACTGCCTTATGAGAAAAGAGGCATAGCTGCCTGAGTGGAATGCACACATCACAAAGCAGTTTCTCAGAAAACTTCTCTTCAGTTTTTATCTGAAGATATTTCGTATTTCCCCACAGGCTTCTATGTGCTCCTGAAATTCTCTTCGTGAATCCGTCCATGACGCAGTTTTGAAACCGCTTAATAGAAAGAAAGTTTTATCTATGTCAGATGAATAGACGTATCTATCCCAAAGCAGTTTCCCAGAAAGCTTTTTTCCAGTTTTTGTCTGAGTATATTTCTTTTTCACCATATGGTCCGTATACTCCCGAATATCCCCTGGTAGCTTTTTCTCCAAACGGTATTCTCCAATCCTCTATGAGAAGAAAGGTATAGCTCTGTGAGTGGAATGCACACATCACAAAGCAGCTCCTCGAAAATCTTCTGTCCAGTATCTATCTGAAGATATTTCCGTTTTCACCGTAAGCCTCAAAGTTTTCCCGAGAATCTCTTAGCTGACTAAGCTAAAACAGTGTTAGAATACTGCCCCATGAAAACAGGAACTTAATTGTGCAACTGGACTTCACGTGACCTAGAGCAGTTTCACAGGAAGTTTCCTTCTAGTTTTTATCAGAGAGTATTCCTTTTTCAGCCTATTCTTAACAGCGTTTCCAAATGTCCTTTCTCAGGTTTCACAGAAACAGTGATTTCAAACTGCTTAATCCAGAGAATGATTTAACTCTATGAAATGAATACACACATCACAAAGCGGTTGCTCCAAAAGCTTCTCTCCAGTTTTCATGGAAAGACGTTTCCTTTCTCACCACAAGAATCCGGGCACCCCTTCATATCCCTTCTCAGATTCCTCAAGGACAGAGTTTCCAAACTGGGCAATGGGGTGAAAGCTTGAACTCACTGAAATGATTGCATACGTCAGAGAGCAGTTTCCAGGAACGTTTCATTTTGGGTTTTATTTGAGGATATTTCACTTTTCATCATACTCTTCAAAGCGCTGCAAAATATCACTTTTTCTGTTTTACAGGAACAGTGTTCAAAAACTGCCTTATGAAAAAAGAGGTATAACTTCCTTAGTGGAATGCACACATCTCAAAGCAGTTTCTCAGAAAGCTTCCCTTCAATTTTTATATGAAGATATCTCCTTTTTCCCCACAGGCCTCAATGTGCTCCCAAATGTCCCTTCATGAATCCGTCCATGAAGCAGTTTCAAAACTGCATAATAGGAAGAAAGTTTTATCAACGTGAGATTAATAGACATATCTATCACAAAGCAGTTTCACAGAAAGCTTCTTTCCAGTTTTTGTCTGAGGATATTTCCTTATCCACCATAGCCATCCATATACTCCTGAATGTCCCCTGGTAGCTTTTTCTGCAAGCGGGATTCCCAAATCCTCTATGAGAAGAAAAGCATTACTCTGTGTGTTAATGAATGAGTCACAAAGCAGCTTCTTGGCAATCTTCTCTCCAGTATCTATCTGAAGATATTTCCGTTTTCACAATAAGCTTCAAAGTGCTACAGAGTATCCCTTAGCTGACGAACCTAAAACATTGTTAGAATACTGCTCAATGAAAAAAGAAGCATAACTGTGAGAGTGGATTTCACGTGACCTAGAGCAGTTTCACAGAAAGTTCCCTTCAGGTTTTATCGGAGGGTATTCCTTTTTCAGCATACTCTTAAAAGTGTTCCCAAATGTCCTTTCTCAAGTTCCACAGAATCAGTGATTTCAAACTGCTCAATTCACAGAATGATTTCACTCTATGAGAGGAAAACACACATCACAAAGCAGTTGCCCCAAAAGCCTCTCTCCAGTTTTCATCAGAAGACGTGTCCTTTCTCACCACAAGCCTCCAGGTGCCACTTAATATCTCTTTACAGATTTCTCAAAGACAGAGTTTCCAAACTGGGCATCATAGTGTAAGCTTTCAGTCTCTGAAATGAATGCACACGTCAGAGTGTAGTTTCCTGGAACACTTCCTTCTGAGTTTTATTTCAGGATATTTCACTTTTCTCTGCAGTCTTAAATGTGCTGCAAAGTTCACTTTTTCAGTTTTACAGGAACAGTGTTCAAACACTGTCTTATGAGAAAAGAGGTATAACTCCCTGAGTGGAAAACACACATCACAAAGCAGTTTCTCAGAAAGCTTCTCTCCGGTTATCAGCTGAAGATATCTGTTATTTCCCCACAGGCCTGAATGTGCTCCCGGATGTCCCTTCACAAAACCTTCTATGACGCAGTTTCAAAACTGCATAATAGAAAGAAAGTTTTATCTATGTGAGAAGAATAGACATATTTATCACAAAGCAGTTTCACAGAAAGCTTCCTTCTGGTTTTTGTCTGAGGATATTTCCTTTTTCACCATAGCTTTCCATATACTCCCGAAAGTCCCCTGGTAGCATTTTCTTCAGACGGGATTCCCCAATCCTCTATGAGAAAAAAAGTATAACTCTGTGAGTGGAATGCACACGTCACAAAGCAGCTCCTTGGAAATCTTCTCTCCAGTATCTATCTGAAGATATTTCCGTTTTCACCATAAACCTCAAAACGCTACCAAGTATCCCTTCGCTGATTAACCTAAAACAGTGTGAGAATACTGCTCAACGAAAAGAGAAGCTTAACTGTGCAAAGTGTACTTCATGTGACCTAGAGCAGTTTCACAGAAAGTTTCCTTCTGGTTTTTATAGGAGGGTATTTCTTTTTCAGCATATTCTTAATATTATGTTAATATTAATTCTTAATATGACATATGTTCCCAAATGTCTTTTCTCAGGTTCCACAGAAACAGTGATTTCAAACTGCTCAATCCAGAGAATGATTTAACTCTCCGAGTTGAATACACACATCACAAAGCAGTTGCTCCAAAAGCTTCTTTCCAGTTTTCAGCAAAACACGTTTCCTTTCTCACCACAAACCTCCATGTGCCACTTTATATCCCTTCAAAGATTCCTCAAAGACAGAATTTGCAAGCTGGGCAATGTAGTGAAAGATTTAACTCTCTGAAATGAATGCACATGACAGAGAGCAGATATTTGGAATGCTTCTTTCTGGGTTTTATTTCTGAATTTTCACTTTCACCGCAGTCTTGAATGCACTGCAAAATATCACGTTTTCAGTTTTACAGAAACAGTGTTCAAACCCTGCCCTATGAGAAATGAGGTACAACTCCCTGAGTGGAATGCACACACCACAAAGCAGTTTCTCAGAAAGCTTCTCTCCAGTTTTTAGCTGAAGGTATCTCCTTTTTATCATAGGCCTGATTGTGCTCCCGAATGTCCCTTTGTGAATTCGTCCATGATGCAGTTTCAAAACAGCGTAATAGAAAGAAAGTTCTATCTATGTGAGATGAATAGTCATAGCTATCACAAAGCCATTTGACAGAAAGTTTCTTTCTAGGTTTTGTATGAGAATACTACCTTTATCACCGTAGCCGTCCATATATTCCCGAATATCCCCTGGTAGCTTTTTCTCCAAATGCGATTCCCCAGTCCTCTATGAGAAGGACAGTATAACTGTGTGTGTGGAATGCACACGTCACAAAGAAGCTCCTCGGAAATCTTCTCTCCAGTATCTATCTGAAAATATTTCCATTTACACCGTAAGCCTTAAAGTGTGCCGAGTATCCCTTAGCTGACTAACCTAAAAGAGTGATAGAATACTGCTCAATGAAAACAGAAGCTGAACTGTGTGAGTGGACTTCACATGACCTAGATCAGTTTCACAGAAAGTTTTCTTCAAGTTTTTATCGGAGGGTGTTTCTTTTTCAGCATATTTTTAAGAGCATTCCCAAATGTCCTTTCTCAGTTTCCCCAGATACAGTGATTTCAAACTGCTCAATACAAAGAATGATTTAACTCTATGAGATGAATACACACATCACAAAGCAGTTGCTCTGAAAGCTTCACTCAGTTTCCATTGGAAGAACATTTCCTTTCTCACCACAAACCTCTGTGCACCACTTAATATCCCTTCACAGATTCCTTAATGGCAGAGTTTCCAAACTGGGCAATGTAGTGTAAGCTTTAACTGTCTGAAATGAATGCACATGTCAGAGGGCAGTTTCTTGGAATGCTTCTTTCTGGGTTTTATTTCTGGATATATCACTATTCGCCACAGTCTTCAATGCACTGCAAAATATTGCTTTTTCATTTTTACATGAACAGTGTTCAAAGACTGCCTTATGAGAAAATAGGTAGAACTTCCTGAGTGGAATTCACACGTCACAAAGTTTTGTCTCGGAAAGTCACTCTCCTGTTTTTATCTGAAGATATTTCCTATTTCCCCACAGGCCTGAATGTGCTCTCAAATGTCCCTTCGCGAATCCGTCCATGACGCAGTTTCAAAACTGCGTAACAGAAAGAAGGTTTTATATTTGTGAGATGAATAGACATATATATCACAATGCAGTTTCACAGACAGCTTCTTTCCAGTTTTTGTCTGAGGAAATTTCCTTTTTCACCTTAGCCATCCATTTACTTCCAAATATCCCCTGGTAGCTTTTTCTCCAAGTGGCATTCCCCCATCGTCTATGAGAAGAAAAGTATAACTCTGTGAGTGGAATACACACGTCACAAAGCAGCTCTTCTGAAATCGCCTCTCCAGTATCTTTGTGAAGGTATTTCCGTTTTCACCATAAGCCTCAAAGCGCTCCCGAGTACCCCATTGCTGACTAACCTAAAACAGTGTTTGAATACTGCTCAAGGTAAACAGAAGCTTAACTGTGTGAATGAACTTCATGTGACCTGGAACAGTTTCACAGAAAGTTTCCTTCTTGTTTTCATGGGAGGGTATTTCTTTTTCAGAATATTCTTTATAGCTTTCCCAAGTGTCCTTTCTCAGGTTCCACAGAAACAGTGATTACAAATGGCTCAGTCCAAAGAATGATTAAACTCTATGAGATGAATACACATATCACAAAACACTTGCTCCTAAAGCTTCTCTCCAGTTTTCATCAGAAGACGTTTGCTTTCTCACCGCAAGCCTCCAGGCGCCACTTAATATCCCTTCACAGATTCCTTAAAGACAGAGTTTCCAACCTGGGCAACGTAGTGTAAGTTTTAACTCTCTGCAATGAATGCACACGTCCGAGAGCAGTTTCCTGGAACACTTCTTTCTGGGTTTTATTTCAGGATATTTCACTTTTCTCCCTAGTCTTCAAAGCACTGCCAAATATCACTTTTTCAGTTTTACAGGAACAATGTTAAAACACTGCCTTATGAGAAAAGAGGTATAACTCCCTGAGTGGAATGCACACACCACAAAGCAGTTTCTCAGAAAGCTTCTCTCCAGTTTTTATCCAAAGAAATCTCCTATTACCCCACATTGCTGAATGTGCTCCCGAAATTCCCTTCGCGAATCCGTCAAAATACAGTTACAAAACTGCGTAATAGAAAGAAAGTTTTATGTATGTGAGATGAATAGACGTATCTATCACAAAGCAGTTTCAGAGAAAGCTATTTCCAGTTTGTCTAAGGATATTTCCTTTTTCACTATAGCCATCCACATACTCCCGAACGGCCGCTGGTAGCGTTTTCTCCAAACGGGATACCCCAAAACTGTATGAAAAGAAAAGTATAACTATGTGAGTGGGATGCACACGTCACAAAGCAGCTCCTCTGAAATCTTCTCTCCAGTATCTATCTGCAGATATTTCCGTTTTCATTGTACGCCTCTAAGTGCTCCCGAGTATCCCTTAGCTAACTAACCAAAAACAGTGTTAGAATACTGCTTAATGAAAACATAAACTTAACTGTGTGAGTGGAATTCAACTGACCTAGAGCAGTTTCACAGAAAGCTTCCTTCCGGTTTTTAACGGAGGGTATTTCTTTGCAGCATATTCTTAAGAACGTTCCCAAATGTCCTTTCTCAGATTCCACAGAAGCAGTGATTTCAAACTGCTCAATCCAAAGAATGATTTAACTGTATGAGATGAATACACTCATCACAAAACAGTTGCTCCAAAAGCTTCTCTTCAGTTTCCATTGGAAGACATTTCCTTTCTCACCAAAAGCCTCCGGGTGCCAATTAATATTCCTACACAGAGTCCTGAAAGACAGAGTTTCCAAACTGGGCAACGTAGTATAAGCTTTAACTCTCTGAATTGAATGCACACGTCAGAGTGCAGTTTCTTGGAACATTTCTTTCTGGGTTTTATTTCGGGATATTTCACTTTTCGACATAGTCTTCAGAGCATTGCAAAATATCACTTTTTCAGTTTTACAGGAACAGTGTTCAAACACTATCTTATGAGAAACGAAGTATAATTCCCTGAAGGGAATGCACACATCACAAAGCAGTTTCTCAGAAAGCTTCTCTCCGGTTTTTAGCTGAAGATATTTCTATTTCCCCACAGGCCTGTATGTGCTCCCGAAATTCCCTTTGCGAATCCATCCATGATGCCGTTTCAAAACTGCATAATAGAAAGAAAATTTTATCTATGTGAAATGAATAGACATATCTTTTCCAAAGCACTTTCACAGAAAGCTTCTTTCCAGTTTGTCTGAGGATATTTCCTTTTTCAATATAACGGTCCATATACTCCCGAATGTCCCCTGCTAACTTTTTCTCCAGATGCAATTCCCCCATCCTCTATGAGAAGAAAATTATACCTCTGTGAGTGGAATGCACACGTCACAAAGCAGCTCCTCAGAAATCTTCTCTCCAGTATCTATCTGAAGATATTTCTGTTTTCATTGTAAGCCTCAAAGTGCTTTTGAGTATCCCTTAGCTGACTAACTTAAGAAATGTTAGAATACTGCTCAATGAAAACAGAAGCCAACTGTGTCAGGGGAACTCACGTGACCCAGGGCAGTTTCACAGAAAGTTTCCAGGTTTCCTTCCTGTTTTTATTGGAGGGTATTACTTTTTTTTAGCATATTCTTAAGAGTGTTCCCAAATGCCCTTTATGAGAATCCACAGAAACAGTAATTTCAAACTGCTCAATCCAAAGAAAGATTTAACTATATGAGATGAATACACACATCACAAAACACTTGTGCATTCACTGAGTGGAATGCACACATCACAAAGCAGTTTCTCAGAAAGCTTCTCTCCAGTTTTTAGCTGAAGATATTTCCAATTTCCCCACAGGCCTGAATGTGCTCCCGAAATTCCCTTCGCAAATCTATCCATGATGCAGTTTCAAAACTGCATAATAGAAAGAAACTTTTATCTATGTGAGATGAACAGACATATCCTTTCAAAAGCACTTTCCCAGAAAGCTTCTTTCCAGTTTTTCGAGGATATTTCCTTTTTCACCATAGTGGTCCAAATACTCCCGAATGTCCCCTGGTTGCATTTTCTCCAAACGGGATATCCCAATACTCTATGAGAAGAAAAGTATAACTCTGTGAGTGCAATGCACACGTCAAAAGCAGCTCCTTGGAAATCTTCTCTCCAGTATCTATCTGAAGATATTTCCGTTTTCACTGTAAGCCTGAAAGCATTCCCGAGCATCCCTTAGCTGACTTACCATAAACAGTGTTAGAATACAGCTCAATGAACACAGAAGCTTAACCGTGCAAGTGCACTTCATGTGACCTAAAGCAGTTTCACAGAAAGTTTCCTTCTCGTTTTTATGGCAGTGTATTTCTTTTTCAGTATATTATTAAGAGCGTTCCCAAATGTCCTTTCTCAGGTTCCAAAGAAACAGTGATTTCAAACTGCTCAATCCAAAGAATGATTTAACTCTATGAGATGAATCCACACATCACAAAGCAGTTGCTCCGAAAACTTCTCTCCAGTTTTCATCAAAAGATGTTTCCTTTCTCACTACAAGCCTCTGGGTGCCACCTAATATGTGTTCACAGATTCCTCAAAGACAGAGATTCCAAACTGGGCAACGTAGTGTAAGCTTTAGCTCTCTGAATTGAATGCACACGTCAAAGAGCAATTTCTTTGACGCTTCTCTCTGGGTTTTGTATCCGTATATTTCACTTTTTGCCATAGTCTTCAATGCACTGCAAAATATCACTTTTTCAGTTTTACAGGAACTGTGTTCAAACACTATCTTATGAGAAAAGAGGTACAACTCCCTGTGTGGAATGCACACATCACAAAGCACTTTGTCAGAAAGCTTCTCTCCAGTTTTTATCTTAAGATATCCCCTATTTCCCCACAGAAATGCATACACTCCCAAATGTCCCTTCGTGAATCCGTCCATGATGCAGTTTCAAAACTGCATAATATAAATAAATTTTTATCTATGTGAGATGAATAGACATATCTATCACAAAGCAGTTTCAAAGAAAACTTCTTTCCAGTTTTTCTCAGAGGAGATTTCCTTTTTCACCATAGCCGTCCATATACCCTCAAATGTCCCCTGGTAGCTTTTTCTCAAAACGGGATTCCCCAATCCTCTATGAGAGGAAACGTATAACTCTATGAATAGAATGCACACATCACAAAGCAGCTCCTTGGATATCTTCTCTCCAGTATCTATCAGAAGACATTTCCATTGTCACAGTAAGCCTCAAAGTGCTCCCAAGTATCCCTCAGCTGACTAACCTAAAACAGGGTTAGAATACTGCTCAATGAAAACAAGCTTAATCTGGCTGGGCACGGTGGCTCAAGCCTGTAATCCCAGCACTTTGGGAGGCCGAGACGGGTGGATCACGAGGTCAGGAGATCGAGACCATCCTGGCTAACATGGTGAAACCCCGTCTCTACTAAGAAATACAAAAAAAAAAAAAAAAACTAGCCGGGCGAGGTGGCGGGCGCCTGTAGTCCCAGCTACTCGGGAGGCTGAGGCCGGAGAATGGCATGAACCCGGGAGGCAGAGCTTGCAGTGAGTTGAGATCCGGCCACTGCACTCCAGCCTGGGCGACAGAGCGAGACTCCGTCTCAAAAAAAAAAAAAAAAAAAAGAAAACAAGCTTAATCGTGCGAGTGGAAATCACATGACCTAGATCAGTTTCACAGAAAGCTTCCTTGTGGTTTTTATCGCACGGTGTTACTCTTTCAGCATATTCTTCAGAGCATTCCCAAATGTCCTTTCTCTGGTTCCACAGAAATAGTGATTTGAAACTACTCAATCCAAAGAATGATTTAACCCTTTGATATGAATACACACATCACAAATCAGTTCATCGGAAAGCTTCTCACCAGTTTTCATCGGAAGATGTTTTCTTTCTCAGCAGAAGCCTGCGGGCCCCACTTAATATCCCTTCACAGATTCCTCAAGGACAGAGATTCCAAACTGGGCAAGATAGTGTAATCTTTAACTCTCTGAAAGGAATACACACGTCAGAGAGCAGTTTCTTGGAACACTTCTTTCTGGGTTTCATTTCAGGATATTTCACTTTTTGCTGTAGTCTTCAAAGTATCACTTTTTTAGTTCTACAGGAACAGTGTTCAAACACTGCCTTACAACAAAAGAGGTATAAGCCTCTCAGTGGAATGAACACATCACAAAGCAGTTTCTCAGAAAGATTCTTTCCAGTTTTTATCTGAACATATTTCCTATTACACAACAGGCCTGAATGAGCTCCCGAATGTCCCTTCGGGAAACCGTCCATGACGCAGTTTCAAAACTGCATAATAGAAAGTTTTATCTATGTGAGATAAATAGACATATTTATCACAATGCAGTTTCACAGAAAGCTTCTTTCCAGTTTTTGTCTGAGGATATTTCCTTTTTCTCCATAGCCGGGCATATACTCCAGAATGTCTCCTGGTAGTGTTTACTTAACACGGGATTCCCCAATACTCTATGAGAAGAAAAGTATAACTCTGTGAGTGGAATGCACACGTCAGAAAGCAGCTCCTCAGAAATCATCTTTCCAGTATCTATCTGAAGATATTTCCATTTTCACCATAAGTCTTAAAGTGCTCCCGAGTATTCCTTAGCTGACTAACCTAAAAGAGTGTTAGAATACTTCTCAATGAAAACAGAAGCTTAATTGTGTGAGTGGACTACACGTGACTTAGAGTAGTTTCACAGAAAGTTTCCTTCTGGTTTTATCGGGGTATTTCCTTTTCAGCGTATTCTTAAGAGCATTCCCAAATGTCCTTTCTCAGGTTCCACAGAAACAGTGATTTGAAACTGCTCAATCCAAGGAATGATTTAACTCTATGAGATGAATACACACATCACAAAGCAGTTACTCCAAAAGCTTCTCTCCAGTTTTCATCAGAAGACGTTTCTTTTCTCACCACAAGCGTCCAGGTGCCAATTAATATCCTTTCACAGATTCCTCAAAGACAGTTTCTAAACTGGGCAACGTAGTGTAAACTTTAACTCTCTGAAATGAATGCACATGTCGGAGAGCAGTTTCCAGGAACGCTTCTTTCCGGGTTTTGTTGCAGGATATTTCACTTTTTGTCATAGTCTACAATGTGCTGCAAAGTATCATTTTTTCAGTTTTACAGGAACGGTATTCAAACACAGCCTTAATAAAAGAGGGATATCTCCTGAGTGGAATGCACACATCACAAAGTAGTTTCTCAGAAAGCTACTCTCCAGTTTTTATCTGAAGATATCTCTTATTTCCCCACAGTCCTGAAGGTGCTCCCGAATGTCCCTTCGTGAATCCATCCATGATGCAGTTTCAAAACTGCATAATAGAAAGTTTTATCTATGTGAGATGAATAGACATATCTATCACAATGTAGTGTCACAGAAATCTTCTTTACACTTTTTGTCTGAGGATATTTTCTTTTTCACCATAGCCATCCATATACTTGCAAATGTCCCCTGGTAGCTTTTTCTCCAAATGGGATTCCCCAATCCACTGTGAGAAGAAAAGTGTAACTCTGTGAGTGGAATGCACACGTCACAAATCAGCTTCTTGGACATCTTCTCTCCAGTATCCATCTGAAGATATTTCCATTTTCACCGTAAGCCTCAAAGCCCTCCCAAGTATCCCTTAGCTGACTAACGTAAAACAGTGTTAAAATGCTACTCAATGAAAACAGAAGCTTAACTGTGCGAATGGAATTCATGTTACTAGAGTAGTTTCACAGAAATTTTCCATACTTTTTTATCGGAGTTATTTTTTTGCAGCATATTCTTAATAGCGTTCTCAAAGGTCCTTTCTCAGGTTCCACAGAAACAGTGATTTCAAACTGCTCAATCCAAAGAATGATTTAACTCTATGAGATTAATACATGCCTCACAAAGCTGTTGCTGAGAATCCTACTCTCCACTTTTCATCGGAAGACATTTCAATTCTCACCACAAGCCTCCAGGCGCCACTTAATATCCCTTCACAAATTCCTCAAAGACAGAGTTTCCAACCTGGGCAAAGCAGTATAAGCTTTAACTCTTTGGTATGAATGCACACATCAGAGAGCAATTTCTTGGGATGCTTCTTTCTGGATTTTATTTCATGATATTTCACTTTTCACCATAGTCTTCAATGTGTTGCAATATATCACTTTTTCAGTTTTACAGGAACAGTGTTCAAACACTGCCTTATGAGAAAAGACGTATAACTCCCTGAGTGAATTGCTCACATCTCAAAGCAGTTTCTCAGAAAGCTTCTCTCCCGTCTTTATCTGAAGATATCTCCTATTTCCCCACAGGCCTGAATGTGCTGCTGAATGTCTCTTTGCGAATCCCTCCATTACTCACTTTTAAAACTGCATAATAGAAATAATGTTTTATCTATGTTAGATGAATAGGCCTATCTATCACAAAACAATTTCACAGAAAGCTACTTTCCACTTTTTGTAAGCGAATATATCCTTTTCCACCATAGCCGTCAAGATACTAATGAATGCCCCCTCGTAGCTTCTTCTCCAAACGGGATTCCCCAATCCTCTATGAGAATAAAAGTATAACTCTGTGAGTGGAATGCACACGTCACAAAGCAGCTCCTTGGAAATGTCTCCAGTATCTATCTGCAGATATTTCCATTTTCACCGTAAGCCTCAAAGTGCTCCCGAGTATCCCTCAGCTGAGTAACTTAAACAGTGTTAGAATTCTGCTCAATGAAAATCGAAGATTAACTGTGCGAGTGGAATTCACGTGACCTAGAGCAGTTTCATAGAAAGTTTCCATCGGTTTTTATTGGAGGGTATTTCTTGTTCAACATATTCCTAAGAGCATTCTCAGATGTCCTTTCTCAGGTTCCACAGAAACAGTGATTTCAAACTGCTCAATCCAAAGAATGATTTAACTCTCCGCGATGAAAACACACATCACAAAGCAGTTGCTCCGAAAGCTTCTCTCCAGTTTTCAACAAAACACGTTTCCTTTCTCACCACAAACCTCCATGCGCCACTTTATATCCCGTCAAAGATTCCTCAAAGACAGAGTTTGCAAGCTGGGCAATGTAGTGAAAGCTTTAACTCTCTGAAATGAATGCACATGACAGAGAGCAGATTTTTTTTTAATTTATTTATTATTATTATACTTTAAGTTGTAGGGTACATGTGCATAACGTGCAGGTTTGTTACATATGTATACTTGTGCCGTGTTGGTCTGCTGCACCCATCAACTCGTCATTTACATCAGGTATAACTCCCAATGCAATCCCTCCCCCCTCCCCCCTCCCCATGATAGGCCCCGGTGTGTGATGTTCCCCTTCCTGAGTCCAAGTGATCTCATTGTTCAGTTCCCACCTATGAGTGAGAACATGCGGTGTTTGGTTTNTAGTGCTGCAATAAACATACGTGTGCATGTGTCTTTATAGCAGCATAATTTATAATCCTTTGGGTATATCCCCAGTAATGGGATGGCTGGGTCATATGGTACATCTAGTTCTAGATCCTTGAGGAATCGCCATACTGTTTTCCATAATGGTTGAACTAGTTTACAATCCCACCAACAGTGTAAAAGTGTTCCTATTTCTCCACATCCTCTCCAGCACCTGTTGTTTCCTGACTTTTGAATGATCGCCATTCTAACTGGTGTGAGATGGTATCTCATTGTGGTTTTGATTTGCATTTCTCTGATGGCCAGTGATGATGAGCATTTTTTCATGTGTTTGTTGGCTGTATGAATGTCTTCTTTTGAGAAAGGTCTGTTCATATCCTTTGCCCACTTTTTGATGGGGTTGTTTGTTTTTTTCTTGTAAATTTGTTTGAGTTCTTTGTAGGTTCTGGATATTAGCCCTTTGTCAGATGAGTAGATTGCAAAAATTTTCTCCCATTCTGTAGGTTGCCTGTTCACTCTGATGGTAGTTTCTTTTGCTGTGCAGAAGCTCTTTAGTTTAATTAGATCCCATTTGTCAATTTTAGCTTTTGCTGCCGTTGCTTTTGGTGTTTTAGACATGAAGTCTTTGCCCATGCCTATGTCCTGAATGGTACTACCTAGGTTTTCCTCTAGGATTTTTATGGTATTAGGTCTAACATTTAAGTCTCTAATCCATCTTGAATTAATTTTCGTATAAGGAGTAAAGAAAGGATCCAGTTTCAGCTTTCTACTTATGGCTAGCCAATTTTCCCAGCACCATTTATTAAATAGGGAATCCTTTCCCCATTTCTTGTTTCTCTCAGGTTTGTCAAAGATCAGATGGCTGTAGATGTGTGGTATTATTTCTGAGGACTCTGTTCTGTTCCATTGGTCTATATCTCTGTTTTGGTACCAGTACCATGCTGTTTTGGTTACTGTAGCTTTGTAGTATAGTTTGAAGTCAGGTAGCGTGATGCCTCCAGCTTTGTTCTTTTGACTTAGGATTTTCTTGGAGATGCGGGCTCTTTTTTGGTTCCATATGAACTTTAAAGCAGTTTTTTCCAATTCTGTGAAGAAACTCATTGGTAGCTTGATGGGGATGGCATTGAATCTATAAATAACCTTGGGCAGTATGGCCATTTTCACGATATTGATTCTTCCTATCCATGAGCATGGTATGTTCTTGCATTTGTTTGTGTCCTCTTTTATTTCACTGAGCAGTGGTTTGTAGTTCTCCTTGAAGAGGTCCTTTACATCCCTTGTAAGTTGGATTCCTAGGTATTTGATTCTCTTTGAAGCAATTGTGAATGGAAGTTCATTCATGATTTGGCTCTCTGTTTGTCTGTTACTAGTGTATAAGAATGCTTGTGATTTTTGCACATTAATTTTGTATCCTGAGACTTTGCTGAAGTTGCTTATCAGCTTAAGGAGATTTTGGGCTGAGACAATGGGGTTTTCTAAATATACAATCATGTCATCTGCAAACAGGGACAATTTGACTTCTTCTTTTCCTAACTGAATACCCTTGATTTCTTTCTCTTGCCTGATTGCCCTAGCCAGAACTTCCAACACTATGTTGAATAGGAGTGGTGAGAGAGGGCATCCCTGTCTTGTGCCAGTTTTCAAAGGGAATTTTTCCAGTTTTTGCCCATTCAGTATGATATTGGCTGTGGGTTTGTCATAAATAGCTCTTATTATTTTGAGGTACGTTCCATCAATACCGAATTTATTGAGCGTTTTTAGCATGAAGGGCTGTTGAATTTTGTCAAAAGCCTTTTCTGCATCTATTGAGATAATCATGTGGTTCTTGTCTTTGGTTCTGTTTATATGCTGGATTATGTTTATTGATTTGCGAATGTTGAACCAGCCTTGCATCCCAGGGATGAAGCCCACTTGATCATGGTGGATAAGCTTTTTGATGTGTTGCTGAATCCGGTTTGCCAGTATTTTATTGAGGATTTTTGCATTGATGTTCATCAGGGATATTGGTCTAAAATTCTCTTTTTTTGTTGTGTCTCTGCCAGGCTTTGGTATCAGGATGATGTTGGCCTCATAAAATGAGTTAGGGAGGATTCCCTCTTTTTCTATTGATTGGAATAGTTTCAGAAGGAATGGTACCAACTCCTCCTTATACCTCTGGTAGAATTCAGCTGTGAATCCATCTGGTCCTGGACTTTTTTGGTTGGTAGGCTATTAATTATTGCCTCAATTTCAGAGCCTACTATTGGTCTATTCAGGGATTCAACTTCTTCCTGGTTTAGTCTTGGAAGAGTGTAAGTGTCCAGGAAATTATCCATTTCTTCTAGGTTTTCCAGTTTATTTGCGTAGAGGTGTTTATAGTATTCTCTGATGGTAGTTTGTATTTCTGTGGGGTCGGTGGTGATATCCCCTTTATCATTTTTAATTGCATCGATTTGATTCTTCTCTCTTTTCTTCTTTATTAGTCTTGCTAGTGGTCTGTCAATTTTGTTGATCTTTTCAAAAAACCAACTCCTGGATTCATTGATTTTTTGGAGGGTTTTTTGTGTCTCTATCTCCTTCAGTTCTGCTCTGATCTTAGTTATTTCTTGCCTTCTGCTAGCTTTGGAATGTGTTTGCTCTTGCTTCTCTAGTTCTTTTAATTGCGATGTTAGAGTGTCTATTTTTGATCTTTCCTGCTTTCTCTTGTGGGCATTTAGTGCTATGAATTTCCCTCTACACACTGCTTTAAATGTGTCCCAGAGACAGCGGTCAGGGACCCACTTGAGCAGGCAGTCTGTCCCTTCTCAGATGTCAACCTCCATGTTGGGAGATCCACTGCTCTCTTCAAAGCTGTCAGACAGAGTCGTTTGCGTCTGCAGAGGTTTCTGCTGCTCTTTTTGTTGTTGTTGTTGTTGTTGTGTAGCTGTGCCCTGTCCCCAGAGGTGGAGTCTACAGAGACAGGCAGGTTTCCTTGAGCTGCTGTGAGCTCCACCCAGTTGGAGCTTCCCAGCAGCTTTGTTTACCTACTTAAGCCTCAGCAATGGTGGGCGCCCCTCCCCCAGCCTCGCTGCTGCCTTGCCGGTAGATCACAGACTGCTGTGCCAGCAATGAGGGAGGCTCCGTGGGTGTGGGACCCTCCCAGCCAGGTGTGGGACATGATCTCCTGGTGTGCCTGTTTGCTTAAAGCGCAGTATTGGGGTGGGAGTTACCCGATTTTCCAGATGTTGTGTGTCTCAGTTCCCCTGGCTAGGAAAAGGGATTCCCTTCCCCCTTGCGCTTCTCAGGTGAGGCGATGCCTCGCCCTGCTTCAGCTCTCGCTGGTCGGGCTGCAGCAGCTGACCAGCACCGATCGTCCAGCACTCCCCAGTGAGATGAACCCAGTACCTCAGTTGAAAATGCAGAAATCACCGGTCTTCTGTGTCGCTCGCGCTGGGAGTTGGAGACTGGAGCTGCTCCTATTCGGCCATCTTGCTCCGCCCCCCGAGAGCAGATTTTTGGAATGCTTCTTTCTGGGTTTTATTTCCGAATTTTCACTTTCACCGCAGTCTTGAATGCACTGCAAAATATCACTTTTTCAGTTTTACAGGAACAGTGTTCAAACACTGCCTTATGAGAAAAGAGGTACAACTCCCTGAGTGGAATGCACACACCACAAAGCAGTTTTTCAGAAAGCTTCTCTCCAGTTTTTAGCTGAAGGTATCTCCTTTTTCATCATAGGCCTGAATGTGCTCCCGAATGTCCCATCATGAATGTGTCCATGACGCAGTTTATAAACTGTGTAATAGAAAGAGAGCTTTATTTGTTTGAGATGAATAGAGGGTCTCTTGTAAGGCAGGCCTGGTGGTGACTAAACAGTGTTAGAATACAGCTCAATGAAAACGGAAACTTACTGTGCGAGTGGACTTCATGTGACCTAGAGTAGCTTCACAGAAAGTTTCCTCTGTTTTTTATCAGTGGGTATTTCTTTTTCAGCATATTCTTAAGAGAGATCCCAAATGACCTTTCTCAGGTTCCACAGAAAGAGCGATTTCAAACTGTTCCATCCAAAGAATTACTTAACTTTAGGACATGAATACACACATCACAAGGCAGTTGCTCCGAAAGCTTCTCTCCAGTTTTCATTGGAAGACGTTTCCTTTCTCACCACAAGCCTCCGGGCGCCACTTAATATCCTTTCACAGATTCCTCAAAGAAAGAGTTTCCAAACTGGACAATGTAGTGTAAACTTTACCTCTATAAAATGAATGCACACGTCAGAGAGCAGTTTCTTGGAACGCTTCTTTCTGGGTTTTATTTCAGGATATTTCACTTTCCACCATAGTCTTCAACGTGCTGAAAAATATCTCTTTTTCCGTTTTATAGGAACAATGTTCAAACACTGCCTTATGAGAAAGAGGTAAAAGTCCCTGAGTGGAATGCTCACATAACGAAGCAGTTTCTCAGAAAGCTTCTCTCCAGTTTTTAGCTGAATATATTTCCTAATTCCCCTCAGGCCTGAATGTGCTCCCGAATGTCCCTTGGCGAATCCGTCCATGATGCAGTTTCAAAACTGCGTAATACTAAGAAAGTTTTTTCTATGTGAGATGAATAGACATATCCATCACAAAGTAGTTTCACTGAAAGCTTCTTTCCAGTTTTTGTCTAAGGATGTTTCCTTTTTCACCATAGCCGTACATAGACTCCTGAATGTCCCCTGGTGGCTTTTTCTCCAAACGGGATTCTGCAATCCTCTATGAGATGAAAAGTATAACTCTGTGAGTGGAATGCATACGTCACAAAGCAGCTCCTTGGAAATCTTCTCTCCAGAATCTCTCTGAACATATTTCCGTTTTCACCGTAAGCCTCAAAGTGCTCCAGAGTATCCCTTAGCTGACTAACCTAAAACAGTGTTAGATTAGTGCTCAATGAAAGCAGAAGCTTAACAGTGCGAGTGGACTTCACGTGACCTAGAGCAATTTCACAGAAAGTTTCCTTCAGGTTTTATTCAGAGGGTATTTCTTTTTCAGTATATTCTTAAGAGCGTTCCAAATGTCCTTTCTCAGGTTCCACAAAGACAGTGATTTCAAACGGCTCCATCCAAAGAATGATTTAACTCTATGAATGAGTTAAATCATTCTATGAATGAGATGAATACACACATCACAAAGCATTTAACTCTATGAATGAGATGAATACACACATCACAAAGCATTTGCTCTGAAAGCTTCTGTCCAGTTTTCATCAGAAGACTTTATCACAAGCCTCCAGGCGCCACTAAATATCTCTTCATAGATTCCTCAAAGACAGAGATTACAAACTGGGCAACGTAGTGTAAGCTTTAACTCCCTGAAATGAATGAACTCGTCAGAGAGCAGTTTCTTGGAACACTTCATTCTGGGTTTTATTTCAGGACATTTCACTTTTTGCAATAGTCTTCAATGCTCTGCAAAATATCCCTTTTTCAGGTTTACAAGAACAGTGTTCAAACCTGCCTTATGAGAAAAAAGGTATATCTCCCTGAGTGGAATGCACACATCACAAAGCAGTTTCTCAGAAAGCTTCTCACCATTTTTTATCTGAAGATATCTACTTTTTCCCAGAGGTTGGTATGTGCTCCTGAATATCTCTTCGCGAGTCCACCCATGACGCAGTTTCAAAACTGAGTAATAGAAAGAAACTTTTATCTATGTGAGATGAAGAAAGATATCTATCACAAAGCAGTTTCATGAAAGCTTCTTTCCAGTTTTTGTCTGAGGATATTTCTCTCTTCACCATAACAGGCCATATACTCCCGAATGTCCTCTGGTAGCTTTTCCTCAAATGTCTTCAATCAGCTGCAAAATATCACTCTTTCAGTTTTACAGGAACAGTGTTCAAACACTGCCTTATGAGAAAAGAGGTATAACTCCATGAGTGAAATGCACACATCACAAAGCAGTTTCTCAGAAAGCTTCTCTTCAGTTTTTATCTGAAGATATCTCCTATTTCCCCACAAGCCTGAATGTGCTCCCAATGTCCATTCGCTAATCCGTTTTTGACACAGTTTCAAAACTGCGTAATAGAAAGAAAGTTTAATCTATATGAGATGAATAGACATATTTATCAAAAAAGCAGTTTCACAGAAAGCTTCTTTCCAGTTTTTTCTGAGGATATATCCTCAGACATGTTTCTAGGTCATGTGGACTTCATGTGACGTAGAGTATTTTCACAGAAAGTTTCCTTCTGGTTTTAACGGAGGGTATTTCTTTTTCAGCATATTCTTAAGAGCTTTCCTAAATATCCTTTTTCAGGTTCCACAGAGACAGTGATTTCAGACTGCTTAATCCAAAGAATGATTAAACTCTATGAGATGCATACACACATCACAAAACCATTGCTCCAAAAGTTTCTGTCAAGTTTTCATCAAAAGACGTTACCTTTCTCACAACAAGTCTCCAGGCACCGCTTAATATCCCTTCACAGTTTCCTCAAAGACAGAGTTTCCAACCTAGGCACCGTAGTGTAAACGTTAACTATCTGAAATGAATGCACGGGTCAGAGAGCAGTTTCTTGGAACGCTTCTTTCTGGGTTTCATTTCAGGATATTTCATTTTTTGCCATAGTCTTCAATGCAATGCAAAATACCACTTTTTCAGTTTTAAAGGAACAGTGTTCAAACACTGCCTTATGAGAAAAGAGGTATTACTCCCTGAGTGGAATACACATATCACAAAACACTTTCTCAGAAAGCTTCTCTCCAGTTTTTATCTAAAGATATCTCCTATTTACGCACAGGCCTGAATGTGCTCCCGAATGTCCCTTCACTAATCCGTCCACATCACAGTATCAAATTTGTGTCATAGAAAGATTTTACCTATGTGAGATGAATAGACAAATCTATCACAATGCGGTTTCAGAGAAAGCTTCTTTCCAGTTTTTGTCTGAGGATAATTCCTTTTTCTCCATACCCATCCATATACTCTCGAATGTCCCCTGGTAGCTTTTTCACCAAGTGGGATTCCCTAATCCTCTATGAGAAGAAAATTATAAGTCTGTGAGTGGAATGCACACGTCACAATGCAGCTCCTCGGAAATCTTCTCTCCAGTATCTATCTGAAGATACTTTCGTTTTCACCGTAAGAATCAAAGCACTCCCAAGTATCCCATAGCTGACTAACCTAAAACAGTGTTAGAATACTGCTCAATGATAACAGAAGCTTAACTCTGTGAGGGGACTTCATGTGACCTACAACAGATTCACAGAAAGTTTCGTTCTGTTTTTTATCGAAGGGTATTTCTTTTTCAGCATATTCTTAAGAGTGTTCCCAAATGTCACCACTAGCCTCCGGGCAACACGGAATATCTCTTCACACATTCCTCAAAGACAGAGTTTCCAAACTGGGTAACGTAGGGTAAGCTTTTAATCTCTGAAATGAATGCAAATGTCAGAGAGCAGTTTCCTGGAATGCTTCCTTCTGGGTTTTATTTCACGATGTTTCACTTTTCGCCATAGTCTCCAATGCGCTGCCAATTATCACTTTTTCAGTTTTAGAGGACAGTTTTCAAACACAGTCCTGTGATAAAAGAGGCATAACTCCCTGAGTGGAATGCACATATCACAATGCAGTTTCTCAGAAAGCTTCTCTCCAGTTTTTATCTGAAGATATATTCTATTTCCCCACAGACCTGAATGTGCTGCCGAATGTCCCTTCGTGAATCCATTAATGACGCAGTTTCAAAATCACTTAATAGAAAGAAAGTTTTATCTATGTGGGATGAATACACATATCTATCACAAAGCAGTTTCACAGAAAACTTCTTTTCACTTTTTGTCTGAGGATATTTCCTTTTTCACCATAGCCGTCCATATACTCCCGAATGTCCCCTGGTAGCTTTTTCTCCAAATGGGATTCCCCAATACTCTATGACAAGAAAAGTATAACTTTATTAGTGGAATGTACACGTCACAAATCAGCTCCTCGGAAATCTTTTTTCCAGTATATATTTGAAGATATTTACTTTTTCATGGAAGTCTCAAAGCGTTCCAGAGTATCCCTTAGCTGAGTAAAGTAAACCAGTGTCAGAATACTGCTCAATGAAAACAGAAGCTTAACTGTGTGAGTGGAATTCACATGACACAGAGATGTTTCACAGAAAGTTTCCCTCTGCTTTTTATCGGAAGGTATTTCTTGTTCAGCATATTCTTTAGAGCTTTCCCAAATGACCTTTCTCAGGCTCCACAGAATGAGGGATTCCAAACTGCTCAATCCAAAGAATGATTTACTTCTATGAGTTAGAAACACAGATCACAGGCAGTTGTTCAGAAATCTTCTCTCCAGTTTTCACCAGAAGGCATTTCCTTGCTCGCCACAGGATCCCAGTCGCCACTTAATTTCCCTTCCCAGAAACCTCAAAGACAGATTTTCCAATGGGGACAGTGTAGAGTAATCTTAACTTAGTGAAATGAATGCACATATCAGAGAGTAGCTTCTTGGAACACTTCTTTCTGGGTATTATTTGAGGATATTTCACGTTCTGCCACAGTCTTCAATGCGCTCTAAAATATCACGTTTTCAGTCTTACAGGAACAGTGTTCAAACACTGCCTTATGAGAAAAGAGGTATAACTACATGAGTGGAATGCACACATCACAAAGCAGTTTCTCAGAAACCTTCTATCCAGTTTTTATCTGAAGATATTTCCTTTTTCACCGTAGGCCTGAATGTGCTCCCAAATGTCCCTTCATGAATCCGTACATGATGCAGTTTCAAAACTGTGTAATAGAAAGAAGGTTTTATCTATGTGAGATGAATAGATGTATCTATTCAAAGCAGTTCACAGAAAACTTCTCTCCAGTTTTTGTCAGAGAATATTTCCTTTTTCACCATTGCTGTCCATATACTCCTGAATGTCCCTTTGATATTTCCTTTTTCACCAGAGTCCTGAATGTGCTCCCGAATGTCCCTTCGTGGGTCCATCCATGATAGACTTTGCAAGCTGTGTAATGTAAAGAAAGGTTTATCTAGGTGAGATGAATACACATAGCACAGAGCAGTTTCGCAGAAAGCTTCTATTCAGTTTTCATCTGAAGATATCTCCTTTTCCACCGTAGGCCTGAATGTGCTCCCGAATGTCTCTTCGTGGATCCATCCATGACTCCATAATATAAGGAAAGTTTTATCTATGTGAGATGAATAAACATATCTATCACAAAGATGTTTCACAGAAATCTTCTTTCCAGTTTATGTCTGAGGATATTTCCTTTTTACCATAGCCGTCCATATACTCCCGAATGTCCCGTGGTAGCTTTTTCTCCAAAAGGCATTCCCCAATCCTCTATGAGAATAAAAGTATAACTCTGTGAGTGGAATGTACACGTCACAAAGCAGCTCCTCGGAAATCTTCTCTCCAGTTTCTATCTGAAGATATTTCCGTTTTCACCATAAGCCTCAAAGCGCTCCCGAGTATCCCTTAGCTGACTAAGCTAAAACAGTGTTAGAATGCAGCTCAGTGAAAACAGAAGCTTAACTGTGCAAGTGGAATTCACGTGACACAGAGTAATTTCCCAGAAAGCTTCCTTCTGGATTTTATTGGTGGGTATTCCTTTTTCAGCACATTCTTAAGAGCATTCCCAAATGTCCTTTCTCAGGTTCCACTGAAAGAGTGATTTCAAACTGTGCATTCCAAAGAATGATATAATTCTATGAGGTGAATACACACATCACAAAGCAGTTGCTCAGAAAGCTTCTCTCCAGTTTTCAATGGAAAGCATTTCCTTGCTCACCACAGGCTCCTGGTTGCCACTTAATATCCCTTTGCAGAATCCTCAAAGACAGACTTTCCAAACTGGTAAATGTAAAGTAAGCCTTAACTCTGTGAAAAGAATGGACATATCAGAGAGCAGTTTCTTGGAATGCTTCTTTCCGGGTTTTTTGGACGATTTTCACTTTTCACCATAGTCTTCAATATGCTATGAATATCACTTTTTTAGTTTCACAGGAACAGAGTTCAAACAGTGCCTTATGCGAAAAAGGATGTAAGTCCCTGAGTGGAATGCACACACCACCAAGCAGTTTCTCAGAAAGTGTCTCTCCAGTTTTTATCTGATAATATTTTCTTTTTCACCATAAGCCCGAATGTTATCCCAAATATCCATTCGCGGATCCATCCATGATGGAGTTTCCAAGCTGTGTAATGTAAAGAAAGCTTTATCTATGTGAGACAAATAAACATAGCAAAAAGCAGATTCACAGAAAGTTTCTTTCCAGTTTTTATCTGAAGATATTTCCTTTTTCACCATAGTCTTGAAAGTGCTTCCGAATGTCCCTTTGAGGATCAGTCCATGACAGAGTTTCCAAGCTGCGTAATGTAAAGAAAGCTTTATGTATGTGAGATGAATACACATATCACAGAGCAGTTTCATAGAAAACTTCCTTACAATTTTTGTCTGAGACTATTTTCCTTTTCACTATACAATTCAACATGCTCCCGAATATCACTTGGTACCTTCTTCTCCAAAAGGGTTTCCCCAATGCTGTATGAGCAGAGAGGTATAACAGTTTGAGTGGAATGCACACGTCACAAAACAGTTCCTCGGAAAGCTTCTCTCCAGGTTCCATCTGAACATATTTCCTTTTTCACCATAAGCCTCAAAGCATTCCCGAATATCCCTTCACATGCTAAATATAAACAGGGTTAGAAAACTGCTCGATGAAAAGAGAGGTTTAAATGAGTGAGAGGAATTAAGATGACAGAGAGCAGTTTCACAGAATGCTTCCTTCTGGATTTTACCTAGGATATTTCTTTCTCCATATTCTAAATAGGGTTCCCAAATGTCCTTCCTCAGATTCCACAAAAACAGTGATTTCAAACTGCCCAATCCAAAGAATGGTTTAACTCTATGAGCTGAATACACACATCACAAAGCAGTTGCTCAGAAAGCTTCTCTCCAGTTTTCAACGGAAGACATTTCCTAGCTCATGACAAGCCTCAGGGAGTCACATAATATCCCTTCGTAGATTCCTCAAGGAGATAGTTTCCATATTGGGCAAAGTAAAGTAAGCTTTAACTCTGTGAAATGAATGCACATATCAGAGAGCAGTTTCTTGGAACGGTTCTTTCTCGGTTTTATTTGAGGATATTTCACTTTTTGCCATAGCTTTCAATGCGCTCCGAAATATCATGATTTCGGTTTTACAGGAACAGTGTTCAAACACTGCCTTACGAAAAAGGAGGTACACTACCTGAGTGGAATGCACGCATCACAAAGTAGTTTCTCAGAAAGCTTCTCTCCATTTTTATCTGAAGATATTTCCTATTTCACCATAGGCCTGAATGAGCTCCCGAATGTCCCTTCACGAATCCGTCCATGATGACGTTTTAAAAATGCGTAACAGGAAGAAAGTTTTATCTATGTGAGATGAATAAACATGTCTATCACAAAGCAGTTTCACAGAAAGCTTCTTTCCAGTTTATGTCTGAGGATATTTCCTTTTTTCACCATAGCCGCCCATATACTCCCGAATGTCCCTTGGTAACTATTTCTCCAAAAGGCATTTCCCAATCCTCTCTGTGAAGAAAAATGTAACTCTGCGAGTGGAATGCACATGTCACACAGTTCCTCCTCGGAAATCTTCTCTCCAGTTTCTATCTGAAGATATTTCCGTTTTCACCATAAGCCTCAAAGCCCTCCCGAGTACGCTTTAGCTGACAAAACTAAAACAGTGTTACAATACTGTTCAATGAAAACAGAAGCTTACCTGTGCGAGAGGAATTCACATGACACAGAGAAGTTTCACAAAAGCTACCTTCTGATTTTTATCGGACGGTATTTCTTTTTCAGCATATTCTTAAGAGCATTCCCGAATGTCCTTTCTCAGATTCCACAGAAACAGTAATTTAAAACTGCTCAATCCAAAGAATGATTGAACTCTATGAGATGAATCCACATACCACAAAGCAGTTGCTCAGAAGCTTCTTTCCAGTTTTGAATGGAAGACATTTTCTTGCACGCCACAGGCATCTGTTTGCCACTTAATATCCCTTTGCAGACTCCTAATACCACTTTTTTAGTTTTACAGGAATAGTGTTCAAACAGTGTCTTAAGAGAAGAAAGTTATAACTCCCTGAGTGGAATACAAATATCACCAAGCAGTTTCTCTGAAAGCTTCTCTCCAGTTTTTATCTTACGATATTTACTTTTTCACCATAGACCTGAATGTGATCCAGAATATCCTTTTGCAGATCCATCCATGACGGAGTTTCCAAGCTGTGTAATGTAAAGAAAGCTTTATCTATGTGAGATGAATAAACATAGAAAAAAGCAGACTCTCAGAAAGCTTCTTTCCAGTTTTTATCTGAAGATATTTCCTTTTTCACCATAGTTCAGCATGTTCTCCCGAATGTCTCTTCGCGGATCCGTCCATGACAGAGTTTCCAAGCTGCATAATGTAAAGAAAGCTTTATCTATGTGAGATGAATACACGTATCACAGAGCAGTTTCATAGAAAGCTTCTTTCCAGTTTTTGTCTGAGGCTCTTTCCCTTTCCACCATAGGCATCAATATGCTCCCAGATATCCTTTGGTACCTTGTTCTCCAAAACGGTTTCCCCAATGCTGTATAAGAAGAGATGTAAAATACTGTGAGTAAAATGCACACGTCACAAAGCAGTTCCTCGGAAAGCTTCTCTCCAGTCTCTAACTGAACATATTTCCTTTCTCACTGTAAGACTCAAAGAGCTTCCGAATATCCCTTTGCATGCTAAATATAAACAGTGTTGGAAAACTCTTCAATACAAAGGGAAGCTTAACTGAGCAAGAGGAATTCACACAACACATACCAATTTCACAGAAAGCTTCTTTCTGGTTTTCATCTGAGGAAATTTTTTCTGCATATTCCAAAGAGCGATCCCAAATGTCCTTCCTGAGATACTACAGAAACAGTTATTTCCAACTGCTCAATCCAAGGAATGGTTTAACTCTATGAGATGAATACACACACCACAAAGCAGTTGCTCAGAAAGCTTCTCTCCAGTTTTCAATGGAAGACATTTCCTTGCTCACCACAGGCCTCCAGCGCCACTTAATATCCCTTCGTAGATTCCTCAAAGACAGAGTTTCCAAACTAGGCAACATAGACTAAGCTTTAGCTCTGTGAAATGAAAGCACATATCACAGAGTAGTTTCTTGGAACACTTCTTTCTGGGTTGTTTTTGAGGATATTTCACTTTCCGCCATAGTCTTCAAAGCACTCTGTATTATCATTTTTTCTGTTTTACAGGAACAGTGTTCAAATACTGCCTTATGAGAAAAGAGTTGTAAATCCCTGAGTAGAATGCACACATCTCCAAGAAGTTTCTCAGAAAGCTTCTCTCCAGTTTTTATCTGAAGATATTTCCTTTTTCACTATAGGCCTGAATGTGCTCCCAAATGTCCCTTCGTGGATCCGTCCATGATGGAGTTTCCAAGCTGCATAATGTAAAATAGCTTTACCAATGTGAGATGAATAAAAATAGTAAAAAGTAGATCCACAAAAAGCTTCTCTTCAGTTTTTCTCTGAATATATTTCCACTTTCACCATAGTCCTGAATGTGTTCCCAAATGTCCTTTCGCGGATATGTCCATGTCAGAATTTCCAAGCTGCGTAATGTACAGAAAGTTTTATATATGTGAGATGAATAAACATAACAAGAAGCAGATTCACAGAAAGCTTCTTTCCAGTTTTTATCTGAAGGTGTTTCCCTTTTAGTCATACTACTGAATGGGCTCCCAAATGTCCCTTCTCGAATCTGACCATGACAGCGTTTCCAACCTACGTAACGTAAAGGAAGCTTTATCTATGTGAATGAATACATATATCACAGAGCAGTTTCACAGAAAGCTTCTTTCCAGTTTTTGTCTGAAGATATTTCCCTTTTCACCACAGACATCAATATGCTCCGGAATAGCCCTTTGTAACTTTTTCTCCTAAAGGATTTCCCCAATGCTGTATGAGAAGAGAAGTATAACACTGTGAGTGAAATGCACACGTCACAAAGCAGTTCCTCAGAAAGCTGCTCTCCAGTTTCTATCTGAACATATTTCCTTTTTCAACGTAAGCCTCAAAGCACTCCCGAATATCCCTTCGCACGCTAAAGAAAAACAGTGTTAGAAAACTGCTCAATGAAAAGAGAAGCTTAACTGAGCAAGAGGAATTCACACGACACAGAGGAGTTTCACAGAAAGCTTCTATCTGGATTTACCTGAGGATATTTCTTTCTCCCTATTCTAAGGAGTGTTCCCAAATGTCCTTTCTGAGATTCCACAGGAACAGTGATTTCAAGCAACTCAATCCAAAGAATGATTTAACACTATGAGCTATATATACACATCACAAAAGAGTTGCTCAGAAAGCTTCTCTTCAATTTTCAATGGAAGACATTTCCTTGCTTTCCACAGGCCTCTGGTTGCCACTTAATGTCCCTTCTCAGAATCGCAAAAGACAGACTTTCCAAACTCGGAAATGAAGAGTAAGCTTTAACTCTGTGAAATGAATGACCATGTCAGAGAGCAGCTTCTTGGAATACTTCTTTCCGGATTTTATTTGATGACATTTCACTTTTCACCATAGTCTTCAATGTGCTCTGAATATCACTTTTTAGTTTTACAGGAACAGTGTTGAAACAGTGTTTTATGAGAAGAAAGGTATAACACCCTGAGTGGAATACACATATCACCAAGCAGTTTCTCAGAAAGCTTCTCTCCAGTTTTTATCAGATGATATTTCTTTTTTCACCATTGGCCCGACTGTGACCCCGAATATCCCTTCGCTGATCCATCCATGACGGAGTTTCCAAGCGGCATAATGTAAAGAAAGCTTTATCTATGTGAGATGAATAAACATAGCAAAAAGCAGATTCACAGAAAGTTTCTTTCCAGTTTTTATCTGAATATATTTCCTCTTTTAACATGGTCCTGAATGTGCTCCCGAATGTCCCTTCATGGATCCGTCCCTGACAGAGTTTCCAAGCTGCATAATGTAGAGAAAGCTTTATCTATGTGAAATGAATACACATATCAGAGAACAGTAACACATAAAGCGTTTCCCCGATGCTGTATGAGAAGAGAGTTATAATACTGTGAGTGGAATGCATACATCACAAAGCAGCACTTCGGAAAGCTTCTCTCCAGTTTCTATCAGAACATATTTCGTTTTTCACTGTAAGCCTCAAAGTGTTCCCGAATATCACTATGCACGCTAAGCATAAAGAGTGTTAGGAAACTGCTCAATGAAAAGTGAAGCTTAACTGGGCAAGTGGAATTCACATGACACAGAGCAGTTTCACAGGAAGCTTACTTCTGGTTTTCATCTGAAGGTATTTATTTTTCAGCATATTCTAAGGAGCGTTCCCATTTTTCCTTTCTTAGGTTCCACAGACACAGTGATTTCAAACTGCTCAATCGAAAGAATGATTTAACTCTACGAGATGAAAGCACACATCACAAAGCAGTTGCTCAGAAAGCTTCCCTCCAGTTTTCAAGGGAAGACATTTCCTTGCTCACCACAGGCCTCCGGGCGCCACTTAATATCTCTTCGGAGATTCGTCCAAGATGCAGTTTCCAAATTGGGCAATGTAGAGTAAGTTTTAACTCTGTGATATGAAAACATATATTACAGAGCAGTTTCTTGGAAGGCTTCTTTCTGGGTTTTATTTGAGGATATTTCACTTTTTGCCATAGTCCTCAATGCGCTCCGAAATATCACTTTTTTGGTTTTACAGGAACAGTGTCCAAACACTGCCTTATGAGAAAAGAGGTATAACTCCCTGAGTTGAATGCACACATCACAAAGCAGTTTCTCAGAAAGCTTCTCTCCGGTTTTTTTCAAAAGATATTTCGACTTTCCCCATAGTCCTGAATGTGCTCCCAAAGGTCCCTTTGTCAATTCAGCCATGACAGTGTTTCCAAGCTGCATAAGGTAGAGAAAGCTTTATCTATGTGAGATGAATAAACATTGCAAAAAGCAGATCCACAGAAATTTTCTTTCCAGTTTTTACTTTAGATATTTCTTCTTTCACCATAGTCCTGACTGTGCTCCTAAATTTCCCTTCGTGGATCTGTCCATGACAGAGTTTCCAAGCAGCGTAATGTAAAGAAAGCTTTATCTATGTGAGGTGAGTACACATAGCACAGAGCAGTTTCACAGAAAGCTTCTTTCCAGCTTTTGTCTGAGGCTATTTCTCCTTTCTCCATATGAGTCAATATGCTACCAAATATCCCTTGGTACCTTTTTCTCTAAAAGGGTTTCCCCGATGCTGTATGAGAAGAGAAGTATAACACTGTGAGTGGAATGCACACGTCACAAAGCAGTTCCTCGGAAAGCTTCTCTCCAGTTTCAGTCTGAACATATTTCGTTTTTCACCATAAACCTCAAAGTGCTCCCAAATATCCCTTCACACGCTAAACATAAACAGAGTTAGAAAACTGCTCGATGAAAAGAGAGGTGAAACTGAGTAAGAGGAATTAAAAAGACACAGAGTAGTTTCACAGAAAGCTTCCTTCTGGATTTACCTAAGGATATTTCTATCTCCATATTCCAAGGAGCCTTCCCAAATGTCATTCCTCAGATTGAACAAAAACAGTGATTTCAAACTGCTCAATCCAAACAATAGTTTAACTCTATGAGACCAATACACACATCACAAAGCAGTTTCTCTGAAAGCTTCTCTCCAGTTTTTATCTGAAGATATCTCCTATTTCCCCACAGTCCTGAATGTGCTCCCAAATGTCCCTTCGCGAATCCATCCATGACTCAGTTTCAAAACTGCGTTATAGAAAGAAAGTTTTATCTATGTGAGATGAATAGACATATCTATCACAAAGCAGTTTCACAGAAAGCTTCTTTCAAGGTTTTGTCTGAGGATATTAACTTTTTCAGCATAGCCATCCATATACTCCCGAATGTCCCTTGGTAGCTTTTTCTCCAAACGGGATTCCCTAATCCTCTATGAGAAGAAAAGTATAACTCTGTGAGTGAAATGCATACGTCACAAAGCAGCTCCTCAGAAATCTTCTCTCCAGTATCTATCTGAAGATATTTCCGTTTTCACAGAAACCTCAAAGTGCTCATGAGTATCCCTTAGCTGAGTAACCTAAAACAGTTTTAGCATTCTGCTCAATGAAAACAGAAGGTTAACTGTGCAAAAGGAATTCACGTGACCTAGTGCAGTTTCACAGAAAGTTTTCTTCTAGTTTTTATCAGAGGGTATTACCTTCTGAGCATATTCTTAAGAGTGTTCCCAAATGTCCATTCTCAGGTTATACAGAAACAGTGATTTCAAACTGCTCAATCCAAAAAATGACTTAAATCTATTAGATGAATACACACATCACAAAGCAGTTGCTCTGAAAGCTTCTCTCCAGTTTTCATCAGATGATGTTACATTTCTCACCACAAGCCTCTGAGCACCACTTAATATCCCTGCACAGATTCCTCAAAGACAGAGATTCAAAACTGTTCAACATGGTGTAAGCTTTGACTCTCTGATATGAATGTACACGTCAGAGACCAGTTTCGTGCAGTGCTTCTTTCTGGGTTTTATTTCCGGATTTTCACTTTTCACCATTGTCATCAATGCATTGTAAAATATCACTTTTTCAGTTTTACAGGAACAGTGTTCAAACACTGCCTTATGGGAAAAGAGGTAAAACTCCATGAGTGGAATGCACACATCACAAAGCAGTTTCTCTGAAAGCTTCTCTCCAGTTTTTATCTGAAGATATCTCCTATTTTCCCACAGTCCTGAATGTGCTCCCAAGTGTCACTCGGCGAATCCGTCCATGACGCAGTTTCAAAACTGCATAATAGGAAGAAAGTTTTATCTATATGAGATGAATAGACATATCTATCACAAAGCAGTTTCACAGAAAGCTTCTTTCCAGTTTTTGTCTGAGGATATTAACTTTTTCAGCATAGCCATCTATATACACCCAAATGTCCCCTTTTAGCTTTTTGTCCAAACGTGATTCCCCAATCCTCTATGAAAAGAAAAGTATAACTCTGTGAGTGGAATGCACACGTCACAAAGCAGCTCCTTGGAAATCTTCTCTCCAGTATATATCTGAAGATATTTCAGTTTTCACGGAAGCCTCAAAGCACTCCCGAGTATCCCTTAGCTGAATAACCTAAAAGAGTGTTAGAATTCTGCTCAATGAAAACAGAAGATTAACTGTGCGAGTGGAATTCACGTGACCTAGAGCAGTTTCACACAATGTTTCTTTCTGGTTGTTCTCGGAAGGCATTTCTTTTTCAGTATATTATTTAGAGCGTTCCCAAGTATCCTTCTCAGGTTCCACAGAAATAGTGATTTCAAACTACTCAATGCAAAGAATGATTTGACTCTATGAGATGAAAACACACATCACAAAGTAGTGGCTCCGGAAGCTTCTCTCCACTTTTCATCGGAAGACATTTCTTTTCTCACCACAAACCTCCATGGAAAACTTAATGTCCCTTCACAGATTGCTAAGAGACAGTTTCCAAACTTGGCCACGTAGTTTAAACTTTAACTCTCTGAAATGAATGAACACGTCAGAGAGCAGTTTCTTGGAACGCTTCTTTCTGGGTTATATTTCAGGATATTCCATTTTTCACCATAGAGTTCAATGAGCTGCAAAATATCACTTTTTCAGTTTTACAGGAACAGTGGTCAAACACTGCCTTACAGGAAAAGAGGTATAACTCCCTCAGTGGAATGGACACATCACAAAACAGTTTGCCAGAATGCTTCTCTCCAGTTTTTATCAGAAGATATCTCCTATTTCCCCACAGGCCTGAATGTGCTCCCGAATGTCCCTTCGTGAATCCGTCCATGACGCAGTTCAAAACTGTGTAATAGAAACAAAATTATATCTATGTGACATGAATAGACATATCTATCACAAAGCAGTTTCACAGAAAGCTTCTTTAAAGTTTTTTCTCAGGATATTTCCTTTTTCACCATAGCCGTGCGTATACTCTTGAAAGTCCACTTGTACCTTTTTCTCCAGATGGGATTCCCCAATCGTCTATGAGAAGAAAAGTATAAAACTGTGAGTGGAATGCACACGTCACAAAGCAGCTCCACGAATATCTTCTCTCCAATATGTATCTGAAGATATTTTCGTTTTCACCATAAGCTTCAAAGTGCTCCTGAGTGTCCCTTACCTGACTAACCTATAAGAGTGTTCAATGAAAACAGAAGCTTAACAACGAGTGGACTTCACGTCACCTAGATCAGTTTCACGAAAAGTTTCCTTCTGTTTTTTATCGGAGGGTATTACTTTTTTAGCGTATTCTTAAGTGTGTTCCCAAATGACCTTTATGAGGATCCACAGATACAGTGATTTCAAACTGCGCAATAAAAAGAATGATTTAACTCTATGAGATGAATACACACATCACAAAGCAGTTGCTCCGTAATCTTCTCTCCACTTTTCATCGGAAGATGTTTCCTTTCTCACCACAAGCCCCCGGGCGCCACGTAATATCCTTTCCCAGATTCCTCAAAGACAAAGTTTCCAAAGTGAGTAACATACTGTAAGTTTTAACTCTCTGAAATGAATGCACATGTCAGAGAGCACTTTCTTGGAATGCTTCTTTCTGGAATTTATTTCAAGATATTTCACTTTTTGCCATAGTCTTAAATGCACTGCAAAATATCACTGTTTCTGCTTTACAGGATCAATGTTCAAACACTGCCTTATGAGAAAAGAGGTATAATACCCTGCGTGGAATGAACACATCACAAAGCAGTTTCTCAGAAAGCTTCTTTCCAGTCTTTATCTGGAGATATTTCCTATTTCCCCACAGTCCTGAATGGGCTCCCGAATGTCCCTTCATTAATCCATCCTTCACAAAGTTTCAAAACTGCGTAATAGAAAGAAAGTTTATCTACGTGAAATGAATAGACATACCTATCACAAAGCAGATTCACAGAAAGTTTCTTTCCAGGTTCTGTCTGAGGATACTTACTTTTTCACCATAGCTGTCCATATACATCTGAATGCCCCCTGGTAGAATTTTCTCCAAACGTGATTCCTCAATCCTTTATGAGAAGAAAGGAATAATTCTGTGAGTGGAATGCACACGTCACAAAGCAGCTCCTCAGAAATCTTCTCTCCAGTATCTATCGAAGATATTTTCTTCTTCACCATAAGTCCCAAACCGCTAACAAGTATCCCTTAGCTAACTAACTAAAACAGTGTTAAAATACTGCTCAATGGAAACAGAAGCTTAACTGTGCGAGTGAAATTCATGTGACGTAGAGCAGTTTCACAGAAATTTTCCTTCTGGTTTCTATCGGATGTTATTTCTTTTTCTTTATATTCCTAAGACGTTCCCAAATGTCCTTTCTCAGGTTCCACAGAAACAGTGATTTCAAACAGCATTATCCAAAGAATGATTTAACTCTATGAGAAAAATACAAATATCACAAAGCAGTTTCTCCAAAAGATTCTCTCCAGTTTTCATTGGAAGACGTTTCCTTTCTCACGACAAGACTCTGGACGCCACTTAATATCCTTTCACAGATTCCTCAAAGATAGAGTTTCCAAGCTTTGCAACGTAGTGTAAGCTTTAAATCTCTGAAATCAATGCACACGTCAGAGAGCAGTTTCTTGGAATGCGTTTTTCAGGGTTTTATTTCAAGATATGTTACTTTTCACCATAGTCTTCAATGCACTGCAAAATATCACTTTTTCAGTTTTACAGGAACAGTGTTCAAACACTGTCTTATGAAAAAAGCGATATAGCTCCCTGAGTGGAATGCACACATCACAAAGCAGTTTCTCAGAAAGCTTCTCTCCAGTTTTTATCTGAAGATACCTTCTATTTCCCCAAAGGCCCGAATGTGTTCCCGAATGTTCCTTCGGGAATCCTTCCATGACGCAGTTTCAAAAGTGTGAAATATAAAGATAGTTTTATTTATGTGAGATTAACAGATATATTTATCAGAAAGCAGTTTCACAGAAACCTTTTTCCAGTTTCTGTCTCAGGATATTTCCTTTTTCACCATAGCTGTCCATATACTCCCGAATGTCCCCTGGTAGCATTTTCTCCAATCGAGATCCCCAACCCTCATGAGAAGAAATGTATAACTCTTTGAGTGCAGTGCCAATGTTTCAAAGCAGTTCCTCGGAAAACTTCTTTCCAGGATCTCTCTGAAGATGTTTCCGTTTTCACCATAAGCCTCAAAGTGCTCCCGAGTATCCCTTAGCTGACTAACCTAAAACAGTGTTAAAATATTGCTCAATGAAACCAGAAGCTTAACTGTGTGAGTGGCATTCACATGACACGGAGCACTTTCACAGAAAGCTTCCTTCTGGTTTTAATCGGAGGATATTTCTTTTTCAGCACATTCTTAAGAGCTTTCCCAAATGTCCTTTCTCAGATTCCACAGAAACAGTGATTTCAAACGGCTCAATCCAAAGAATGATGTAACTCTATGAGATGAATCCACACATCACAAAGCAGTTGCTCAGAAAGCATCTTTCCAATTTTCAGCAGAAGACATTTCCTTACTCGTCACAGTACCTGGTCGACACTTAATATTCCTTCGCAGAATCTTCAAAGACAGACTTTGCAAACTGAGAAATGTAGAGTAAGCTTTAACTCTCTGAAATGAATGCACACGTCAGAGAGCAGTTTCTTCGAATGCTTCTTTCTGGGTTTTATTTCAGGATATTTCACTTTTCGCCATAGTCTTCCATGCACTCTGAAATATTACTTTTTCGGTTTTATAGGAACAGAGTTCAAACACTGCGTTATGAGACAAGAGGTATAACTCCCTGAGTGGAATGCACACATCACAAAGCAGTTTCTCAGAAAGCTTCTATCCACTTTTCATCTGAGGATATCTCCTTTTTCATTGTAGGCCTGAATATGCTCCCGAATGCTCCTTCACGGATCCGTCCATGACAGATTTTCCAAACTTCGTAATATAAGGAAAGTTTTATCTATGTGAGATGAATAAATGTATCTATCACAAAGTAGTTTCACAGAAATCTTCTTTTCAGTTTTTGTCTCAGGATATTTCCTTTTTCACCACAGCCGTCCCTATAGTCCTGAATGTCCCTTGGTAGCTTTTCCTCCAAAAGGCTTTCCCCAATCCTCTATGAGAAGAAAGGTATAATTCTGTGAGTGAAATGTACACGTCACAAAGCAATTCCTCAGAAAGCTTCTCTCCAGTTTCTATCTGAACATATTTCCTTTCTCACTGTAAGACTCAAAGCATTTCCGAAAATCCCTTCACATGCTAAAGATAAACAGTGTAGGAAATTCGTCAATGAACAGGTAAGTTTAACGCAGTGAGAGGAATTCACACAACACATAGCAATTTCACAGAAAGCTTCTTTCTGGTTTTCATCTGAAGATATTTATTTCTGCATATTCCAAAGAGTGATCCCAAATGTCCTTCCTGAGATAGCACAGAAAAAAGTGATTGCAAACTGCTCAATCCAAGGAATGGATTAACTCTATGAGATGAATACACACATCACAAAGGAGTTGCTCAGAAAGCTTCTCTCCAGTTATCATGGGAAGACATTTCCTTGCTCACCACAGGCCTCTGGGGCTCCACTTAATATCCTTTCACAGATTCCACAAAGACAGAGTTTGCAAATTGGGCAATGTGGAGTACGCTTTAATTCTGTGAAGTGAATGCACATATCAGAAAGCAGTTTCTTGGAATGCATTTTCCTGGGTTTTACTTGAGGATAGTTCACTCTTCACCATAGTCTTCAATGCACTGCAAAATATCACATTTCCAGTTTTACAGGAACAGTGTTCAAACACTGCCTTATGAGAAAAGAGGTAAAAATCCCTGAGCAGAACACACACATCACAATGCAGTTTCAGAAAGCTTCTCTCCGGTGTTTATCTAGAGATATTTCCTATTACTGATAATATAATATTATAAATACAAATAATATAATATAATCAGTAATAGGAAATGAATAGAATAAGCTTCTATTCAGTTTTTATCTCAATATATTTCCATTTTCACCATAGTCCTGAATGTGCTTCCGAATGTCCCTTCACGGATATGTCCATGACAGAGTTTCCAAGCTGAGTAATATAACGAAAGCTTTATCTATGTGAGATGAATAAACATGACAAGAAGCAGATTCACAGAAAGCTTCTTTCCAGTTTTTATCTGAAGATATTTCCAGTTTCATCATACTACTGAATATGCTCCCGAATGTCCCATGGCGGTTCCTCCCATGACAGAGTTTCCAAGCTACATACAGTAATTAAACCTTTATCTATGTGACATGAATACCTGCATCACAGAGCAGTTTCACAGAATGCTTCTTTCCAGTTTTTTCCGAGACTGTTTCCCTTTTCACAATAGGCATCAATGTGTTCCTGGATATCACTTGGCACCTTTTTCTCCTAAAAGGATTCTCCAATGCTGCATGAGAAGACAGATATAACACTATGAGTGGAATGCTCACGTCACAAAGCTGTTCCTCGGAAAGTTTCTCTCCAATTCCTATCTGAACATATTTTCTTTTTCTCCGTAAGTCTCAAAGTGCTCCCGTATATCTCTTCATACGATAAACATGAACAATGTTAGAAAACTGCTCAATGAAAAGAGAAGCTTAACTGAGCGAGAGAAATTCACATGACGCACAGGAGTTTCAAAGAAAGTTTCCTTCTGGTTTTTATCAGAGGATATTTCTTTCTCCATATTCTAAAGATCGTTCCCAAATGTCCCTCTTCAGATTCCACAGAAGCAGTGAATTCAAACTGTTCAATCTAAAGAATGATTTAACTCTATGAGATGAATACACACATCACAAAGCAGTTGCTCAGAAAGCTTCTCTGCAGTTTTCATCGAAAGACATTTCCTTCTCACCACAGGCGAATGGGCACCACTTAATATCCCTTTGCAGATTCCTGAAATACAGAATTTGCAAACTGGACAATGTAGAGTAAGCTTTACCTCTGTGAAATGAATGCACATATCCGAGAGCAGTTTCGTGGTACACTTCTTACTGGGTTTTATTTGAGGATATATCACTTTTCACCATAGACTTCAATGCGCTCCAAAATATCACTTTTTCATTTTACAGGAACAGTGTTCAAACACTGCCTTATGAGAAAAGAGGTACAACACCCTGAGTGGAATACACACATCACAAAGCAGTTTCTCAGAAAGCTTCTCTCCCGTTTTTATCTGAATATATTTCCTGCTTTACCATAGGCCTGAAAGCACTTTTGATTATTCCATCATGGATCCATCGATGACGGAGTTTCCAAACTGCATAACATAAAGAAAGTTTTATCTATGTGAGATGAATAAACACAGCAAAAAGCAGATTCACAGAAAGCTTCTTTCCAGTTTTTATCAGAAGATATTTCCTTTTTCACCATAGTCCTGAATGTGCTCACACATATCCCTTCATGGATCCATCCATGGCAGAGTTTCCAAGCTGCGAAATATAGAGAAAGATTTATCTATGTCAGATGAATACACATATCTAAAAACAGTTTCACAGAATGTGTTTCTTAGATGCTGTATGAGAAGAGAGGTATGACACTGTGAGTGGAATGCACACGTCACAAAGTAGCACCTCGGAAAGCCTCTCTCCAGTTTCTATCAGAACATATTGCCTTTTTCACCATAAGCCTCAAAGAGTTCCTGAATATCCCTATGCACGCTAAACATAAAGAGTGTTAGGAAACTGCTCAATGAAAAGTGAAGCTTAACTTGGGGAGTGTAATTCACACAACACAGAGAAGTTTCACAGGAAGCTTGCTTCTGGTTTTTATCTGAAGGTATTTCTTTTTCAGCATATTCTAAAGAGCGTTCTCAAATTTCCCTTCTCAGGTTCCACAGAAACAGTGATTTCAAACTGCTCAATCCAAACAATTATTTAACTCTATGAGATGAATACACACATCACGAAGCAGTTGCTCAGAATGCTTCTCTCCAGTTTTCAATGGAAGACATTTCCTTGCTCACCACAGGCCTCTGGGCACCACTAAATATCCCATCGCAGATTCGTCTAAGATGCAATTTCCAAATTGGGAGATGTAGAGTAAGTTTTATCTCTGTGACATGAATACACGTATCAGAGAGCATTTCCTTGGAACGCTTCTTTCTGGGTTTTCTTTGAGGATATTTCACTTTTCACTGTAGTCCTCAATGTGCTCTGAAATATTACTTTTTCGGTCATACAGGAACAGTGTTCAAACACTGCCTTATGAGCAAAATGGTATAAACCTTGGGTGGAATGCACACATCACAAAGCACTTTCTCCGAATGCCTCTCTCCAGTTTTTATCTAAAGATATTTCCTTTTTTGCCATAGGTCTGAATGTGCTCCTGAATTTTCCTTCGTGGATCCATCCCTGATGGAGTTTCCAAACTGCATAATATAAAGAAAGTTTTATATATATGAGAGAATAAATATGTATATCACAAAGCAGTTTCACAGAAAGCTTCTTTCCAGTTTTTGTCTGAGGATATTTCCTTTTTCACAATAACCATACATATACTCCAGAATATCCCCTGGTAGCTTTTTCTCCAAAAGGGATTTCCAAATCCTCTGTGAAAAGAGAGGTATAAATCTGTGAGTGAAATGTACACATCACAAAGCAGCTCCTCTGAAAGCTTCTCTCCAGTTTCCATCTGAAGATATTTCCGTTTTCACCACAAGCCTCATAGCACTCCTGAATATCCCTTCACAGACTAAACAGAGCAGTCTCACAGAAAGCTTCCTTCTGTTTTTCATCTGAGGGTATTTCTTTTTCAGCATATTCTAAAGATGTTCCCAAATGTCCTTTCTAGGGTTCCAAAGAAACAGTGATTTCAAACTCTTCAATCCAAAGGATGATTTAACTCTATGAGATGAATGCACACATCACAAGGCAGCTATTCAAAAGGATTCTCTCCAGGTTTCAATGGAAGACATTTCCTTGCTCACCACAGGCCACAGGCCTCCGGGAGCCACATAATATCCCATCACAGATTCTTCAAAGACAGAGTTTCCAAACTGGGCAATGTAGAGTAAGCTTTAACTCAGTGAAATGAATGCCCATATCAGAGAGCAGTTTCTTGGAATGATTCTTTCTGAGTTTTATCTGAGGATGTCTCACTTTTGCCATAGTCTTCAATGCGCTACATAATATCACTTTTTCAGTTTTACAGGAATAGTTCAAACACTGCCTTATGAGAAAAGAAGTATAACTGTCTGAGTAGAATGCACACGTCACAAAGCAGTTTCTCAGAAAGTTTCTCTCCAGTTTTTATCTGAAGTTATTTCCATTTTCAGCATAGGCCTGAATGTACTCCCGAATGTCCCTTTGCAGATCCGTCCATGACAGAGTTTCCAAGCTGCGTAATGTAAAGGAAGCTTTATTTATGTGAGATGAATAAACATAGCAAAAAGCAGATTCACAGACATCTTCCTTCCAGCTTTTGTCTGAGGATATTTCTTTTTTCACCATAGCCGTCCATGTACTCTGAATGTCCCTTGGCAGGTTTTCCTCCAAAAGGGATTCCCCAATCCTTTATTAGAAGAGAGGTATAACACTGTGAGTGAAATGCACAGGTCACAAAGCAGTTCCATGGAAAACCTCTCCCCAGTTTCTAACTGAACATATTTCCTTTTACCTCATAAGCCTCAAAGCACTCCCAAATATCCCTTCGCTCGCTAAACATAAAGAGTGTTAGAGAAGTGCTCAATGAAAACAGAAGCTTAACTGAGTGAGTGGAATTCACAGGACACATAGCAGTTTCACAGACAGATTCCTTCTGGTTTTTATCTGAGGCTATTTCTTTCTCCATATTCTAAAGAGCTTTCCCAAATGTCCTTCCTCAGATTCCACAGAAACAGTGATTTCAAACTGCTCCATCCGAAGGATGGTTTAACTCTATGAGATGAATACATACATCACAAAGTAGTGGCTCAGAAATCTTCTCTCCAGTTTTCATTGGAAGACATTTCCTTGCTCACCACAGGCCTTGAGCGCCACTTAATATAACTTCACAGATTCTTCAAAGACAGAGTTTTCAAACTGGGCAATGTAGAGGAAGCTTTAACTCTGCGAAATCTATGCACATATCAGAGAGCAGTTTCTTGAAATGCTTCTTTCTGGGTTTTATTGAGGATAATTCAATTTTCACCATAGTCTTCAATGCACTGCGAAATATCACTTTTAGGTTTTACAGGAACAGTGTTCAAACACTGCCTTATGAGAAAAGAGGTATAACTACCTGAGTGGAATGCAAACATCACAAAGAAGTTTCTCAGAAAACTTCCCTGCAGTAATTATCTGAAGATATTTCCATTTTCACCACAGTCCTGAATGTGCTCCCGAATGTCCCTTCACGAATCCATTCATGACAGAGTTTCCAAGCTGCTTAATATAAATAAAGCTTTATCTATGTAAGATGAATTCAGATATCACAGAGAAGTTCCGTGGAAAGCTTCTTTCCAGTTTTGATCTGAGGCTCTTTTCCTTTCCACCGTAGGCGTCAATATGCTCCTGGATATCCCTTGGTACCTTATTCTCCAAAAAGGTTTCCCCAATGCAGTATGAGAAGAGATGTACAATACTGTGAGAGAAATGCAAATCTCACAAAGCAGTTCCTCAGAAAGCTTCTCTCCAGCTTCTATCTGAACATATTTCCTTTCTCACTGTAAGACTCAAAGTGCTTCCATATATCCCTTCGCACACTAAATATAAACAGTGTTAGAAAACTCTTCAATGAAAAGGGAAGCTTAACTGAGCGAGAGGAATTCACACAACACATAGCAGTTTCACAGAAAGCTTCTTTCTGGTTTTCATCTGAGGGTATTTATTTCTCCATATTCCAAAGAACAGTCCCAAATGTCCTTCCTGAGATACCACAGAAACAGTAATTTCAAACTGCTCAATCCAAGGAATGGTTTAACTCTATGAGATGAATACACACATCACAAAGCAGTTGCTCAGAAAGCTTCTCTCCAGTTTTCATGGGAAGACATTTCCTTGCTCACCCCAGTCCTCTGGGAGACACTTAATATCCCTTCGCAGATTCCAAAAAGTCAGAGTTCCAAACTGGCCAATGTAAAGTAAGCTTTAATTCTGTGAAATGAATGCATATATCAGGAAGCAGTTTCTTGGAACGCTTGTTTCTGGGTTTTATTTGAGGAGAGTTCTCTTTTCACCATAGTCTTCAATGCGCTATGAAATATCATGTTTTCGGTTTTACAGGAACAGTGTTGAAACATTGGCTTATGAGAAAAGAGGTATATCTCCCTGAGTGGAATGCACACATCCCCATGCAGTTTCTCAGAAAGCTTCTGTCCAATTTTTACATGAAGGTATTTCCGTTTTCATCATAGGCCTGAAGGTACTCCTGAATGTCCCTTTACAGATCTGTCCTTGACATAGTTTCCAAACTGCGTAATATAAAGAAAGTTTTATCTATATGAGATGTATAAACGTATCTATCACAAAGCAGTTTCCCAGAAAGCTTCTTTCCCGTTTTTGTCTGAGGATAACTCCTTTTTCACAATAGCCTTCTGTATACTCCTGAATGTCTCTTGGTAGATTTTTCTCCAAAAGGGATTCCCCAATCCTCTATGAGAAGAAAGCTATAACTCTGTGAGTGCAATGCACACGTCACAAAGCAGCTCCTCAGAAAGCTTCTTTCTAGTGTCTATGTGAACATATTTCCGTTTTCACCATAAGCCTGAAAGTGCTCCTGAATATCCCTTCACAGGCTAAACACAGTGTTAGAATACTGCTCAATGAAAAGAGAAGCTTAACTGTGTGAGTGGAAATCACATGATCGTGAAGAGTTTCACAGAAAGCTTCCTTCTGGTTTTCATCTGAGGATATTTCTTTCTCCATATTCCAAAGAGTGTTCCCTAATATCCTTCCTGAGATGCCACAGAAACAGTGATTTCAAACTGTTCAATCCAAGGAATGGTATAATTCTATGAGATGAACACACACATCACAAAGCAGTTGCTCAGGATGCTTCTCTCCAATTTTCATGGGAACACATTTCCTTGCTCACCACAGGCCTCCAATTAATATCCCTTCGCATATTCCTCAAAGACAGAGTTTGCACACTGGACATTGTAGAGTACACATTAATTTTGTGAAGTGAATGCACATATCAGAGAGCAGTTTCTTGGAATATTTCTTTCTGGGTTTTACTTGAGGATACCTCACTTTTCACCATAGTCTTCAATGTACCCCGAAATATCACTTTTTTGGTTTTACAGGAACAGTATTCAAACACTGCCTTATGAGAATAGAGGTATAACTCCCTGAATGGAATACACACATCACAAAGCAGATTCTCAGAAAGCTTCTCTGCAGTAATTATCTGAAGATATTTCCACTTTCACCATAGTCCTGAAGGTGCTCCCCAATGTCCCTTCATGGATCCGTCCATGACAGAGTTTCCAAGCTGTGTAATGTAAAGAAAGCTTTATCTATGTGAGATGAATAAATATCACAAAAAGCAGATTCGCAGATACCTTCTCTCTGGTTTTTATCTGAACATATTTCCTTTTACACCATAGTCCTGAATGTCCTCCTGAATGTTCCTTCGTGGATCCGTCCATGACAGAGTTTCCAAGCTGTGCAATGTAAAGAAAACCTTATCTATGTGAGATGACTACACATACAACACAGCAGTTTCACAGAAAGCTTCTTTCCTGTTTTAGTCTGAGGCCATTTTCTTTTTCACCTTTTTCGTCGATATGCCACTAAATATATCTTGGTCCCTTTTCTTCCAAAAGTTTTTCTCTGAATCTATATGACAAGAGAGGTATAACACTATGAGTGGAATGCACATGTCACAAAGCAGTTCCTCGGAAAGCTCCTCTCCAGTTTCCATCGGAACGTATTTCCTTTTTAACCGTAGACCTCAAAGCACTCCCTAATATCCTGAACATAAACAGTGGTAGAAAACAGGTCAATGAAAAGAGAAGCTTAATTGAGTGACAGGAATTCACATGACGTGTAACAGTTTCCTAGAAAGCTTCCTTCTGGTATTTATCTGAGGATATTTCTTTCACCATATTCTAAAGAACATTCCCAAATGTCCTTCCTCAGATTCCACAGACACAGTGATTTCAGACTGCTCAATTCAAAGAATGGTTTAACTCTATAAGATGAATACACACATCACAAAGCAATTGCTCAGAAAGCTTCTCTCCAGTTTTCATCGGAAGACATTTCCTAGCTCACCACAGGCCTCTGGGTGCCACTTAATATCCCTTCGCAGATTCCTCAAAGGCAGAGTTTCCAATCTGGGCATCATAGAGTAAAAATTAACTCTGAAATTAATGCGCATATCAGAGAGCTGCTTCCTGGAATGCTTCTTTCTGTGTTTTATTTAGTATGTTACACTTTTCGCCAAAGTCTTCTATGCACTACGAAATAGCACTTATTCGGTTTTACCTGAACAATGTTCAAACACTGCCTTGTGAGAAAAGAGGTATAACTCTCTGAGTAGAATGCACACATCAGAAAGCAGATTCTCAGAAAGCTACTCTCCAGTTTTTATCTCAGGTTACTTCCTTTTTCACCATAGGCCTGAATGTGCTCCCGAATGTCCCTTAAAGCATCCATCCATGACGGAGTTTCAAAACTGCATAAAATAAAAAAAGGTTTATCTATGTGAGATGAATAAATATAACAAAAAGCATACTCACAGAAAACTTCTTTCCAATTTTGGTCAGAGGATACTTCCTTTTTCACCATAGTCCTGAATGTGCTCCTGAATGTCCCTTCGTGGTCCATGCATGACAGAGTTTCCAAGCTGTGTAATGTAAAGAAAGCTTTATCTATGTGAGATGAATACACATATCACAGAGCAGTTTCAATGGAAGCTTCTTTCCAGTTTTTGTCTGAGGCTATATCCCTTTTCACCATGGGCATCAATATGCTCCCGGATATCCCCTGATAACTTTTTCTCCAAAAGGGTTTCCCAATGCTCTATGAGAAGAGAGCTATAACACTGTGAGTGGAATACACACGTCACAATGCAGCTCCTCGGAAATCTTCTCTCCAGTTTCTATCTGAAGATATTTCCGTTTTCACCATAAGCCTTAAAGCACTCCCGCATATCCCTTTGCAAACTAAACACAGTGTTAGAATACTGCTCCATGAAAAGAGAAGCTGAACTGTGTGAGTGGAAGTAACACGACACAGAGCAGTTTCACAGAAAGCTTCCTTCTGCTTTTTATCTGAGTGTACTTCTTTTAAAGCGTATTCCAAAGAGTGTTCCCAAATGTCATTTCTCAGGTTCCACAGAAACTTTGATTTCAAACTTCCCAATTCAAAGAATGATTTAACTCTGTGAGATGAATACACACATTACAAAGCAGTAGCTCGTAAAGCTTCTCTCCAATTTTCAACGGAAGACATTTCCTTTCACACCACAGGCCTCTGGGCGCCTCTAAATATCCCTTAGTAGATTCCTCAAAGACAGAGTTTCCAAAGTGGTCAATGTACAGTAAGCTTTAACTCTGTGAAATGAATGTCTATATCAGAGAGCAGTTTCTTGGAACACTTCTTTCTGTATTTTATTTGAGGGTAATTCACTTTTCGCCATAGTCTTCAATGTGCTCCGAAAAGCACTTTTTCGGTTTTACAGGAACAGTGTTCAATCACTGCCTTATGAGAAAAGAGGTATAACTCCTGAGTGGAATGCACACATCACAAAGCAGTTTCTCAGAAAGCTTCTCCCTGATTTTTATCTGAAAATAGTTCCTTTTTCACCATAGTCCTGAATGTGCTCCCGAACGTCCCTTTGCATATCCATCCATGACATAGTTTCCAATCTGCGTAATGTAATGGAAGCTTTATCTATGTGAGATGAATAAGCATAGCAAAAAGCAGATTCACAGAAAGCTTCTTTCCAGTTTTTATCTGAAGATATTTCCTTCTTCACCATAGTCCTGAATATTATCCTGAATGTCCCTTTGTGGATGTATCCATGACAGAGTTTCCAAGTTGTGAAATGTAAAGAAAGCTTTATGTCTGTGAGATGAATACACATATCACAGAGCAGTTTCACAGAAAGCTTCATTCCAGGTTTGTCTGAGGCTATTTCTCTTTTCACCATAGGCATCAGTATGCTATCCCTTGATACCTTTGTATCCAAAAGGGTTTCCCCGATGCTGTTTGAGAAGAGAGGTATAACACTGTGAGTGGAATGCACACGCCACAAAACAGTTCCTCAGAAAGCTTCTCTCCAGTTTCTACCTGAACATATTTTCTTTTTCACCATAGGCCTGAAAAAGCTCCCGAATATCCCTTGGCAGATATGTCTATGACGGAGTTTCCAAACAGCATAATGTAAAGACAGGTTTTTCTATGTGAGATGAATAAACATATCTATCACAAAGCAGTTTCACAGAAAATTTCTTTCCAATTTTCGTCTGAGGATATTTTCTTTTTCACCATAGCTGTCCATATACTCCCAAATGTCCCTTGGTAGTTTTTTCTCCAAATGGGATTCCCCAATCCTCTATGAGAAGAAAGGTATAATTCTGTGAGGGGAATGCAAACGTCTCAAAGCAGCTCCACGGAAGTCTTCTTAAAGTTTCTATCTGAAGACATTTCTGTTTTCACCGTAAGCCTCAAAGCACTCCCGAATATCCCTTCGCAGACTAAACAATAATAGTATTAGAATAATGCTGAATGAAAACACATGCTTAACTATGTGAGTGGAATTCACATGAAACAGAGCTGTTTTACAGAAAGACTCCTTCTGGTTTTTATCTGAAGGTATTAATTTTTCACATATTCTAAAGAGCCTTCCCAAACGTCATTTCTCAAGTTCCACAGAAATAGTGATTTCAAACTGCTCAATCCAAAATATGATGTAACTTTATGAGTTGAATAAATACACCCCAAAACTGTTGCTCAGAAATCTTCTCTCCAGTTTTCAATGGAAGACATTTTCTTGCTCATCACAGGCCTCCGGTCACCACTTAATATCCCTTCGCAGATTCCTCAGAGACAGAGTTTCTAAACTGGGAAATTCAGAGTAAGCTTTAACTCTGTTAAATGAATACACATATCAGAGACCACTTTCTTGGAACGTTTCTTTCTGGGCGTTATATGAGGATATTTCACTTTTAGCCATGGTCTTCAAAGCGAACCGAAATATCACTTTTTCACTTTTACACAAACAGTGTTCAAACACTGTCTTACGAGAAAAGAGGTATAACTCCCTGAGGGGAAAGCACATAACAAAGCAGGTTTTCAGAGAGCTTCTCTCCAGTTTTTATCTGAAGATATCTCCTATTTCCCTACAGGCCTGAATGGGCTCCCCAATGTCCCTTCACAAATCCATCCATGATGGAGTATAAGAACTGCGTAATAGAAAGAAAGTTTTATCTATGTGAGATGAATAGACATATCTATCACAAAGCAGTTTCACAGAAAGCTTCTTTCTTGTATTTGTTGGAGGATATTTTCTTTTTCACCATAGCCATCCATATACTCCAGAATGTCCTCTGGTAACTTGTTCTCCAAACGGGATTCCCCAATCCTCTATGAGAAGAAAAGTATAACTCTGTGAGTGGAACACACACGTCACAAAGAAGCTCCTCGGAAACCTCCCCAGTATCTATCTAAAGATATTTCCATTTTCACCGTAAGACTCAAAGCACTCCTGAATATCCCTTGGCTAACTAACCTAAAACAGTGTTAGAATACTGCTCAATGAAAACAGAAGCTGAATTGTGTAAGTGAAATTCACGTGAACTAGAGCAGTTTTGCAGAATGTTTCCTTTTGGTTTTTATTGTAGGCTATTGCTTTTTCAGCATGTACATAAGACCGTTCCCAAATGTCCTTTCTCAGGTTCCACAGAAACAATGATTTCAATCTGCTCAATCCAAAGAATGATTTAACTCTATGAGATGAATACACACATCACAAAGCAGTTGCTCCAGAAGCCTTTCTCCATTTTTCATCGGAAGACGTTTCTTTCTCACCACAAACCTCCGGGTGCCACTTAATATCCCTTCACAGATTCCTCAAAGACAGAGTTTCCAAACTGGACAACGTAATGTGAGCTTTAACTCTCTAAAATGAATGCACACGTCAGAGAGCAGTTTCTTGGAATGCTTCTTTCTGGGTTTTGTTTCAGGGTATTTCACTTTTTGCCACAGTCTTCAATGCACTGCAAAATATCACTTTTTCAGTTTTACAGGAACAGTGTTCAAACACTGTCTTATGAGAAAAGAGGGATAACACCCTGAGTGGAATGCACGCATCACAAAGCAGTTTCTCAGAAAACTTCTCTCCAGTTTTTATCTGAAGATAAGTCCTATTTCCCCACAGGCCTGAATGCACTCCTGAATGTCCTTTCACAAATTCGTCCATGACGCTGTTTCAAAACTGTGTCATAGAAAGAAAGTTTTATCTCTGTGTTATGAATAAACATATCTATCACAAAACAGTTTCACAGAAAGCTTCTTTCCAATTTTTGTCTGAGGATATTGCCTTTTCCACCATAGCCATCCATATACTCCCAAATGTCCCCTGACAGCTTTTTCATCAAGCAGGATTCCCCAATTCTCTAAGAGAAGAAAAGTATAACTCCATGAGTGGAATACATATGTTACAGAGCAGCTCCTCGGAAAGCTTCTCTCCAGTTTCCATCTGAAGGTATTTCCTTTTTCACCGTAAGCCTCAAAGTGCTCCCAGATATCCCTTCACTCACTAAACAAGAACAGTGTTAGAACACTGCTCAATGAAAAGAGAAGCTTAACTGAGTGAGCAGAATTCACATGACAGAGAGTAGTTTCACAGAAAGCTTCCTTCTGGTTTCTATCTGCGGTTATTTCTTTTTCTGCATATTCTAAAGAGAGTTTCCAAATGTTCTTTCTCAGATTCCTCAGAAACAGATTTCAAAGTGCTCAATCCAAAGAATGATTTAACTCTATGAGATGAATACACACATCACAAAAGAGTAGCTCAGAAAACTTCTCTCCAATTTTCAACGGAAGAGATTTCCTTGCTCGGCACAGGCCTACACTTGCCACTTAATATCCCTTCGCAGAATATTCAAAGACAGACTTCCCAAACTGGGAAATGTAGAGTAAGATTTAACTCTGTGAAATGAATGGACATGTCAGAGAGCAGTTTCTTCGAATGCTTTTGTCTGGGTTTTATTTGATGACATTCCACTTTTTGCCATAGTCTTCAATGTGCACCTAGTATCACCTTTTTAATTTACAGGACCATTGTTCAAACAGTGCCTTACAAGAAGAAAGTTATAACTCCCTGAGTGGAATGAAAACATCACCAAGCAGTTTCTCAGAAAGCTTCTCTCCAGTTTTTATCTGATAATATTTCCTTTTTCACCATAGGCCCGAATATGATCCTGAAAATCCATTCACAGATCCATCCATGACGGAGTTTCCAAGCTTCATAATGTAAAGAAAGCTTTATCTATGTGAGATGAATAAACATAGCAAAAAGTACATTCACAGAACGTTTCTTAGCAGTTTTTATCTGAAGATATTTCCTTTTTCACCATAGTCCTGAATGTGCTCCCGAATGTCCCCTGTTAGTGGATCCATCTATGACAGAATTTCCAAGCTCAGTAATGTAAAGAAAACTTTATCGATGTGAGATGAATACACATATCATGGAGCAGTTTCATAGAAACTTTCTTTTCAATTTTTGTATGAGGCTACTTCCCATTTCACCATAGGCATCAACATGCTCCCAAATATCACTTGGTAACTTTTTCCCCAAAATTGTTTCCCCCATGTTATGTGAGAAGAGACGTATAACACTGTGAGTGTAATGCACATGTCACAAAGCAGTTCCTCAGAAAGCTTCTCTCCAGTTTCAGTCTGAATATATTTCCTTTTTCACCGTAAGCCTCAGAGTGCTCCTGAATATCCCTTCACATGCAAAACATAAAGAGGGTTAGAAACCTGCTCAATGAAAACAGAGGCGTAACTGAGTGAGAGGAATTAAGGTGACACAGAGCTGTTTCACAGAAAGCTTCCTTCTGGAATTTACCAGAGGCTATTTCTTTCTCCATATTCTAAGGAGCGTTCCCAAATGTCCTTTCTCAGATTCCACAAAAACAGTGACTTCAAACTTCTCATTCAAAAAATGGTTTAACTCTATGAAATGAACACTCACATCACAAAGCAGTTGCTCAGAAAGATTCTCTCCAGTGTTCATCAGAAGACGTTTCCTTGCTCACCTCAAGCCTCTGGGCGCCTCTTAATGTCCCTTCACAGATTCCATAAAGACAGAGTTTCCAAACTGGGCAACATAGAATAAGCTTTACCTCTGTGAAATGAATGCGAATATCAGAGAGCAGTTTCTTGGACCGCTTCTTTCTGGGTTTTATTTGAGAATATTTCACTTTTCGCCATAGTCTTCAATGCGCTCTGACATATCACATTTTCGGTTGTACATGAACAGTGTTCAAACACTATCGTATGAGAAAAGAGGTAAAACTCGCTGAGTGAAATGCACACACCACAAAACAGTTTCTCAGAAAGCTTCTCTCCAGTTTTTATCTGAAGATATTTCCTTTTTCACCATAGGCATGAATGTGATCCTGAATATCACTTCATGGATCCGTCCATGATGGAATTTCCATGCTGCGTAATGTAAAGAAAGTTTATCTATGTGAGATGAATAAATATAGCAAAAAGCAGATTCACAAAAACTTCTTTCCAGTTTTTATCTGAAGATATTTCCTTTTTCAGCACAGTCCTGAATGTGCTCCCGAGTGTCCCTTCAGGGATCCATCCATGACAGAGTTTCCAAGCTGCATAAGGTAAATAAAGCTTTATCTATGTGAAATGAATGCACATATCACAAATCAGTTTCACAGAAATCTTCTTTCTAGTTTTTATCTGAGGCTATTTCCTTTTTCACCATAGGTGTCAATACGCTCCTGAATATTCCTTGGTACATTTTTCTCCAAAATGTTTTCCCAGTGCTGTATGAGAAGAGAGGTATAACACTCTGAGTAGAATGCACTCATCACAAAGCAGTTCCTCAGAAAGCTTCTCTCCAGTTTCTATCTGAAGATATTTCCTTTTGCAGGGTTTCCCTGAATGTGCTCCTGAGTGTCCCTTCGCGAATCTGTCCATGTTGGCATTTCAAAACTGCGCAATAGAAGGAAAGTTTTATCTATGTGAGATAAATAAACATATCTATCACAAAGCAGTTTCACAGAAAGATTCTTTCCAATTTTTGTCTGAGGATATTTGCTTTTTCACCATCACCGTCCATATACTCCTGAAAGTCCCCTGGTAGTGTTTTCTCCAGAACAATTCCCAAATCCTCTATGAGAAGAAAAGTATAACTCTGTGAGTGGAATGCACACATCACAAAGTATTTCCTCAGAATTTTTCTCTCCAGTTTCTATAAGAAGATATTTCAGTTTTCACCATGAGCCTCAAAGCATTTCAGAGTATCCCTAAGCTGTCTAAACTAAAACGGTGTTAGAATACTGCTCAATGAAAGCAGAAGTTTAACTGGGCGAGTGGAATTCATATGACACAGAGCACTTTCAAAAAAGCTTCCTTCTGGTTTTTATTGGAGGGCATTTCTTTCTCAGTATATTGTTAAGAGCGTTCCCAATTGTACTTTCTCAGGTTCCACAAACAGTGATTTGAAACTGATCAATCCAAACAATGATTTAACTCTATGAGATGATTACACACATCATAAAGCAGTTGCTCTGAAAGTTTCTCTCCAGTTTTTATCTGAAGATATTTAATATATCCCCACAGGATTGAATGTGCTCCCGAATGTCCCTTCACTACTCAGTCCATGATGCAGTTTCAAAACTGCGTATTAGAAGGAAAGTTTTATCTATGAGAGATGATTAGACATATCTATCACAAAGTAGTTTCACAGAAAGCTTCTTTCCATTTTTTGTCTGAGGATATTTCCTTTTTCACCATAGCTGTCCATATACTCCCGAATGTCACCTGGTAGCTTTTTCTCCTAACAGGATTCCCCAATCCTCTATGAGAAGGAAAGTGTAACTCTGTGAGTAGAATGAACGTGTCACAAAGCAGCGCCTCAGAAATCTTCTCTCCATTATCTATCTGAAGATATTTCCGTTTTCACCATAAGCCTCAAAGCGCTCCCAAGTTTCCATTAGCTGACTAAACCAAAACAGTATTAGAATACTGCTCAATGAAAACAGAAGCTGAATTGTGTAAGTGGAATTCACATGAACTAGAGCAGTTTCACAGAAAGTTTCCTTCTGGTTGTTATCAGAGGGTATTTCTTTTTCAGCATATTCTTAAGAATGATCCCAAATATCCCATCTCAGGTTTCACAGAAGCAGTGAATTCAAGCTGCTCAATCCAAACAATGATTTGGCTCCATGAGATTAATACACACATCACAAAGCAGTTGCTCCGAAAGCTTCTGTCCAGTTTTCATCGGAAGACGTTTTCTTTCTCACCACAAGCCTCCAGGCGACACTTAATATCCCTTCACAGATTCCTCCCTGAAATGAATGAACACATGGGAGAACAGTTTCTTGGAATGCTTCTTTCTGGGTTTTATTTCAGGACATTTCACTTTTCGCCATAGTATTCAAAGTGCTGCAAAATATCACTTTTTCAATTTTATAGGAACAGTTTTCAAACCTGCCTTATGAGAAAAGAGTTATAACTCCCTGAGTGGAATGCAGACATCACAAAGCACTTTCTCAGAAAGCTTCTCTCTAGTTTTTATCGGGAGATATCTCCTATTTCCCTAAAGGCCTGTATGTGTTCCCGAAATTTCCTTCGTGAATCCGTCCATGATGCAGTTTCAAAACTGGGTAACAGAAAGAAAGTTTTATCTATATGAGATGAATAGAGATATCTATCCCAAAGCAGTTTCACAGAATTCTTCATTCCAGTTTTTGTTTGAGTACATTTCCTTTTTCACCATAGCCATCCGTATACTCCCGAATGTCCCCTGGTAGCTTTCTCTCCACACGGGATTCCCCAATCCTCGATGAGAAGAAAAGTGTAACTCTGTGAGTGGAATGCACACGTCACAAAGCAGCTCCTCGGAAATCTTCTCTCCAGTATCTATCTGAAGATATTTCCGTTTTCACCGTAACCCTCAAAGCACTCCCGCATATCGGTTAGTTGACTAACCTAAAACAGTGTTAGAATACTGCTCAATGAAATCAGAAGCTTAACTGTGTTAGTGCACTTCACGTGACCTAGAGCAGTTTCACAGAAACTTTCCTTCTTGTTTTTATCGAAGGGTGTGTCTTTTTCAGCATATTTTTTAGAGTGTTCCAAAATGTCCTTTCTCAGGTTCCACAGAAACAGTGATTACAAACTGCTCAATTCAAAGAATAATTTAACTCTATGAGGTGAATACACACATCACAAAGCAGTTGCTCCAAAAGCTTCTCTCCAATTTTCATTGGAAGACGTTTCCTTTTTCAACTCAAGCCTCTGGGTGACACTTATTATCCCTTCACAGGTTTTTCAGAAAAAGAATTTCCAAACCGGGCAAAGCAATGTGAACTTTACTTCTCTGAGATGAATGCACACGTAAGAGGGCAGTTTCTAGGAACGTTTCTTCCTGGGTTTTATTTCTGGATATTTCACTTTTCACCATATTCTTCATTGCGTTGCAAAATATCCCTTTTTTAGTTTTACAGGAAAGTGTTCAAAGACTGCTTTATGAGAAAATAGGTAGAACTCCCTGAGTGGAATGTGCACATCACAAAGTTGGGTCTCGGAAAGCCACTCTCCTGTTTTTATCTGAAGATATTTCCTACTTCCCCACAGGCCTGAATGTGCTCTCAAATGTCCCTTCACAAATCCATCCATTGACGCAGTTTAAAAACTGCATAACAGAAGGAAGGTTTTATCTATGTGAGATGAATAGACATATCTATCACAAAGGAGTTTCACAGAAAGCTTCTTTCCAGTTTTTGTCTGAGGATATTTCCTTTTTCACCATAGCCATCCATTTACCACCGAATATCCCCTGGTAGCTTTTTCTCCAAACGGGATTCCCCATTGTCTATGAGAAGAAAAGTATAACTCTTTGAGTGGAATGCACATGTCACAAAGCAGCTCCTTTGAAATCGTCTCTCCAGTATCTATCTGAAGTTATTTCCGTTTTCACCGTAAGCCTCAAAGCGCTCCCGAGTATCCCGTAGCTGTCTAACCTATAAGAGTGTTTGAATACTGCTCAATAAAAACAGAAGCTTAACTGTGCGAATGGACTTCATGTGACCTAGAGCAGTTTCATAGAAAGTTTCCTTCAGGTTTTTATAGGAGGATATTTGATTTTCAGCATATTTTGAAGAGCGTTCCCAAATGTCCTTTCTCAGGTTCCACAGAAACAATGATTACAAACTGCTCAGTCCAAAGAATGATTAAACTCCATGAGATGAATACACACATCACAAAATACTTGCTCCTAAAGCTTCTCTCCAGTTTTCATCGGAAGACGTTTGCTTTCTCACCACAAGCCTCTGGGCGCCACATAATATCCCTTCACAGATTCCTTAAAGACAAAGTTTCAAAATGGGCAATGTAGTGTAAGTTTTAACTCTCTGAAATGAATGCACACGTCAGAGAGCAGTTTCTTGGAATGCTTCTTTCTGGGTTTTATTTCAGGATATTTCACTTTTCTCCCTAGTGTTCAAAACGCTGCCAAATGTCACTTTTTCAGTTTTACAGGAACAGTGTTCAAACATTGCCTTACGAGAAAAGAGGTATAAGTCCTTTAGTGGAATGAACACATCACAAAGCAGCTTCTCAGAATGCTTCTCTCCATTTTTTTTCGGAGATATTTCCTATTTCCCCACAGACCTATTTGCTCCCGAAATTATCTTTATGAATCCATCAATGATGCAGTTTCAAAACTGTGTAATAGAAAGAAAGTTTTATCTATGTGAGATGAATAGACATATCTATCACAAAGCAGTTTCACAGAAAACTTCTTACCAGTTTTTGTCTGAGGATATTGCCTTTTTCACCATAGGCATCCACATACTCCCAAATGTCCCCTGGTAGCTTTTTGTCCAAACGGGATTACCCAATCCTCCATGAGAAGAAAAGTATAACTCTGTAAGTGGAATGCACATGTCAAAAAGTGGCTTCTCAGAAAACTTCTCTACAGTATATATCTGAAGATATTTCCGTTTTCATGGAAGCCTCAAAGTGCTCCCAAATATCCCTTAGCTGACTAACCTAAAACAGTGTTACAATACTGCTCATTGAATACCAAAGCTTAACTGTGTGAGTGGTATTCCCGTGACATAGAGCAGTTTCACAGAAAGTTTCCTTCTGGTTGTTATCGGAGGGTATTTCTTTTTCAGCATATACTTAAGAGCTTTCCCAAATGTCCTTTCTCAGGTTCCACAGAAACAGTGATTTCAAACTGCTCTATCCAAGGAATGATTTAACTCTATGTGATGAATACACACATCACAATGTAGTTGCTCCGAAAGCTTCTCTCCAGTTTTCTTTAGAAGACGTTTCCTTTCTCACAACAAAAATTCGTGCGCCACTTAATATCTCTTCACACATTTTTAAAAGAACAGGGATTCCAAAGGGGGCAATATAGTCTAAGCTTTAACTCTCTGAAATGAATGCAGATGTCAAAGAGCAGTTTCTCAAAACGCTTGTTTCCGAGTTTTCTTTTGGGATAGCTCACTTTTTGCCAAAGTCTTCAATGCGCTGCAAAATATCACTTTTTCAGTTTTTCAGGAACAGTGGTCAAACACTGCCTTATGAGAAAGGAGGTATAACTCCCTGAGTGGAATGCACATATCACAAAGCAGTTTCTCAGAAAGCTTCTCTCCAGGTTTATCTGAAGGTATCTCCTATTTCCCCACAGGCCTGAATGTGCTCCCAAATGTCCCTTCGCGAAACCATCCATGATGAAGTTTCAAAACTGTGTAATAGAAAGAATGTTTTATCTATGTGAGATGAATAGACATCTATCACAAAGCAGTTTCACAGAAAGCTTCTTTCCAGTTTTTGTCTGAGGATATTTCCTTTTTCACTGTAGCCGTCCATATACTCCGCAAAGTCCCCTTGTAGCTTTTTCTCCAAATGGGATTCCTCAATCCTCTCTGAGAAGGAAAGTATAACTCTGGGAGTGGACTGCACACGTCACAAAGCACTCCTCGGACATCTTCTCTCCTGTGTCTATCTGAAGACATTACCGTTTTCAATGTAAGAATCAAAGTGCTCCGGAGAATGCCTTGGCTGACTAACCTAAAACAGTGTTAGAATACTGCTCAATGAAAACAGAAAGTTAACTGTGCGAGTGGACTTCACGGGACTTAGAGTAGATTCACAGAAAGTTTCCTTCTGGTTTTTATTGGAGGGTATTTATTTTTCAGCATATTCTTAAGAGTGTTCCCAAATATGCTTTTTTCGGGTTATACAGAAACAGTGATTTCAAATTGCTCAATCCAAGAATGATTTAACTCTATGAGATGAATACACACACACAAAGCATTTGCTGCGAAAGCTTCTCTCCAGTTTTCATAGGAAGACCTTTCCTTTCTCACCGCCAGCCTCGGGTGCCATTTAATATCCCTTCCCAGATTCCTCAAAGACAGAGTTTCCGGAGCAAGATGGCCAAATAGGAGCAGCTCCAGTCTCCAACTCCCAGCGCCAGCGACACAGAAGACCGGTGATTTCGGCATTTTCAACTGAGGCACTGGGTTCATCTCACTGGGGAGTGCCGGACGATCGGTACTGGTCAGCTGCTGCAGCCCGACCAGCGAGAGCTGAAGCAGGGCGAGGCATTGCCTCACCTGGGAAGCGCAAGGGGGAAGGGAATCCCTTTTTGTAGCCAGGGGAATTGAGACACACAACACCTGGAAAATCGGGTAACTCCCACCCCAATACTGCGCTTTGAGCAAAAAGGCACACCAGGAGATCATATCCCACACCTGGCCGGGAGGGTCCCACACCCACGGAGCCTCCCTCATTGCTATCACAGCAGTCTGTGATCTACCTGCAAGGAAGCAGCGAGGCTGGGGGAGGGGCGCCCGCCATTGCTGAGGCTTAAGTAGGTAAACAAAGCTGCTGGGAAGCTCGAACTGGGTGGAGCACACAGCAGCCCAAGGAAACCTGCCTGTCTCTGTAGACTCCACCTCTGGGGGCAGGGCACAGTAAACAATAACAAAGCAGCAGACACCTCTGCAGATGCAAACGACTCTGTCTGACAGCTTTGAAGAGAGCAGTGGATCTCCCAACACGGAGGTTGAGATCTGAGAAGGGACAGACTCCCTGCTCAAGCGGGTCCCTGACCCCTGAGTAGCCTAACTGGGAGACATCCCCCACTAGGGGCAGTCTGACTCCCCACACCTCACAGGGTGGAGTACACCCCTGGAGGAAGCTTCCAAAGCAAGAATCAGACAGGTACACTCGCTGTTCAGAAATATTCTATCTTCTGCAGCCTCTGCTGCTGATACCCAGGCAAACAGGGTCTGGAGTGGACCTCAAGCAATTTCCAACAGACCTACAGCTGAGGGTCCTGACAGTTAGAAGGAAAACTATCAAACAGGAAGGACACCTACACCAAAACCCCATCAGTACATCACCATCATCAAAGACCAGAGGCAGATAAAACCACAAAGATGGGGAAAAAGCAGGGCAGAAAAGCTGGAAATTCAAAAAATAAGAGCTCATCTCCCCCGGCAAAGGAGCGCAGCTCATCGCCAGCAACGGATCAAAGCTGGACAGAGAATGACTTTGACGAGATGAGAGAAGAAGGCTTCAGTCCATCAAATTTCTCAGAGCTAAAGGAGGAATTACGTACCCAGCGCAAAGAAACTAAAAATCTTGAAAAGAAAGTGGAAGAATTGATGGCTAGAGTAATTAATGCAGAGAAGGTCCTAAACGAAATGAAAGAGATGAAAACCATGACACGAGAAATACGTGACAAATGCACAAGCTACAGTAACCGACTCGATCAACTGGAAGAAAGAGTATCAGCGATTGAGGATCAAATGAATGAAATGAAGCGAGAAGAGAAACCAAAAGAAAAAAGAAGAAAAAGAAATGAACAAAGCCTGCAAGAAGTATGGGATTATGTAAAAAGACCAAATCTACGTCTGATTGGGGTGCCTGAAAGTGAGGGGGAAAATGGAACCAAGTTGGAAAACACTCTTCAGGATATCATCCAGGAGAACTTCCCCAACCTAGTAGGGCAGGCCAACATTCAAATCCAGGAAATACAGAGAACGCCACAAAGATACTCCTCGAGAGGAGCAACTCCAAGACACATAATTGCCAGATTCACCAAAGTTGAAATGAAGGAAAAAATCTTAAGGGCAGCCAGAGAGAAAGGTCGGGTTACCCACAAAGGGAAGCCCATCAGAATAACAGCAGATCTCTCGGCAGAAACTCTCCAAGCCAGAAGAGAGTGGGGGCCAATATTCAACATTCTTAAAGAAAAGAATTTTAAACCCAGAATTTCATATCCAGCCAAACTAAGTTTCATAAGTGAAGGAGAAATAAAATCCGTTACAGATAAGCAAATGCTTAGAGATTTTGTCACCACTAGGCCTGCCTTACAAGAGACCCTGAAGGAAGCACTCAACATGGAAAGGAACAACCGGTACCAGCCATTGCAAAAACATGCCAAAATGTAAAGACCATCGAGGCTAGGAAGAAACTGCATCAACTAACGAGCAAAATAACCAGTTAATATCATAATGGCAGGATCAAGTTCACACATAACAATCTTAACCTTAAATGTAAATGGACTAAATGCTCCAATGAAAAGACACAGACTGGCAAACTGGATAAAGAGTCAAGACCCATCAGTCTGCTGTATTCAGGAGACCCATCTCACACGCAGAGACATACATAGGCTCAAAATAAAGGGATGGAGGAAGATTTACCAAGCAAATGGAGAACAAAAAAAAGCAGGGGTTGCAATCCTAGTCTCTGATAAAACAGACTTTAAACCATCGAAGATCAAAAGAGACAAAGAAGGCCATTACATAATGGTAAAGGGATCAATTCAACAGGAAGAGCTAACTATCCTAAATATATATGCACCCAATACAGGAGCACCCAGATTCATAAAGCAAGTCCTTAGAGACTTACAAAGAGACTTAGACTCCCATACAATAATAATGGGAGACTTCAACACTCCACTGTCAACATTAGACAGATCAACAAGACAGAAAGTTAACAAGGATATCCAGGAATTGAACTCATCTCTGCAGCAAGCAGACCTAATAGACATCTATAGAACTCTCCACCCCAAATCAACAGAATATACATTCTTCTCAGCACCACATCGTACTTACTCCAAAATTGACCACGTAATTGGAAGTAAAGCACTCCTCAGCAAATGTACAAGAACAGAAATTATAACAAACTGTCTCTCAGACCACAGTGCAATCAAACTAGAACTCAGGACTAAGAAACTCAATCAAAACCGCTCAACTACATGGAAACTGAACAACCTGCTCCTGAATGACTACTGGGTACATCACGAAATGAAGGCAGAAATAAAGATGTTCTTTGAAACCAATGAGAACAAAGATACAACATACCAGAATCTCTGGGACACATTTAAAGCAGTGTGTAGAGGGAAATTTATAGCACTAAATGCCCACAAGAGAAAGCTGGAAAGATCTAAAATTGACACTCTAACATCACAATTAAAAGAACTAGAGAAGCAAGAGCAAACACATTCAAAAGCTAGCAGAAGGCAAGAAATAACTAAGATCAGAGCAGAACTGAAGGAGATAGAGACACAAAACACCATCCAAAAAAATCAATGAATCCAGGAGTTGGTTTTTTGAAAAGATCAACAAAATTGACAGACCACTAGCAAGACTAATAAAGAAGAAAAGAGAGAAGAATCAAATAGATGCAATAAAAAATGATAAAGGGGTCCGGGCGCGGTGGCTCACGCCTGTAATCCCAGCACTTTGGGAGGCCGAGGCAGGCGGATCGCAAGGTCAGGAGATCGAGACCACAGTGAAACCCCGTCTCTACTAAAAATACAAAAAATTAGCCGGGCGCGGTGGTGGGCGCCTGTAGTCCCAGCTACTCAGGAGGCTGAGGCAGGAGAATGGCGTGAACCCGGGAGGTGGAGCTTGCAGTGAGCCGAGATCGTGCCACTGCACTCCAGCCTGGGCGACAGCGCGAGACTCCGTCTCAAAAAAAAAAATAAAATAAAATAAAATGATAAAGGGGATATCACCACTGACCCCACAGAAATACAAACTACCATCAGAGAATACTATAAACACCTCTATGCAAATAAACTAGAAAACCTAGAAGAAATGGATAATTTCCTGGACACTTACACTCCTCCAGGACTAAACCAGGAAGAAGCTGAATGCCTGAATAGACCAATAGCAGGCTCTGAAATTGAGGCAATAATTAATAGCCTACCAACCAAAAAAAGTCCAGATGGATTCACAGCTGAATTCTACCAGAGGTACAAGGAGGAGTTGGTACCATTCCTTCTGAAACTATTCCAATCAATAGAAAAAGAGGGAATCCTCCCTAACTCATTTTATGAGGCCAACATCGTCCTGATACCACAGCCTGGCAGAGATACAACAAAAAAAGAGAATTTTAGACCAATATCCCTGATGAACATCGATGCAAAAATCCTCAATAAAATACTGGCAAACCGGATTCAGCAACACATCAAAAAGCTTATCCACCATGATCAAGTGGGCTTCATCCCTGGGATGCAAGGCTGGTTCAACATTCGCAAATCAATAAACATAATCCAGCATATAAACAGAACCAAAGACAAGAACCACATGATTATCTCAATAGATGCAGAAAAGGCTTTTGACAAAATTCAACAGCCCTTCATGCTAAAAACGCTCAATAAATTCGGTATTGATGGAAAGTACCTCAAAATAATAAGAGCTATTTATGACAAACCCACAGCCAATATCATACTGAATGGGCAAAAACTGGAAAAATTCCCTTTGAAAACTGGCACAAGACAGGGATGCCCTCTCTCACCACTCCTATTCAACATAGTGTTGGAAGTTCTGGCTAGGGCAATTAGGCAAGAGAAAGAAATCAGAGGTATTCAGTTAGGAAAAAAAGAAGTCAAATTGTCCCTGTTTGCAGATGACATGATTGTATATTTAGAAAACCCCATTGTCTCAGCCCAAAATCTCCTTAAGCTGATAAGCAACTTCAGCAAAGTCTCAGGGTACAAAATTAATGTACAAAAATCACAAGCATTCTTATACACCAATAACAGACAAACACAGAGCCAAATCATGAATGAACTTCCATTCACAATTGCTTCAAAGAGAATAAAATACCTAGGAATCCAACTTACAAGGGATGTAAAGGACCTCTTCAAGGAGAACTACAAACCACTGCTCAGTGAAATTAAAGAGGACACAAACAAATGGAAGAACATACCATGCTCATGGATAGGAAGAATCAATATCGTGAAAATGGCCATACTGCCCAAGGTAATTTATAGATTCAATGCCATCCCCATCAAGCTACCAATGAGTTTCTTCACAGAATTGGAAAAAACTGCTTTAAAGTTCATATGGAACCAAAAAAGAGCCCGCATCTCCAAGACAATCCTAAGTCAAAAGAACAAAGCTGGAGGCATCACGCTACCTGACTTCAAACTATACTACAAGGCTACAGTAACCAAAACAGCATGGTACTGGTACCAAAACAGAGATATAGACCAATGGAACAGAACAGAGTCCTCAGAAATAACACCACGCATCTACAGCCATCTGATCTTTGACAAACCTGAGAGAAACAAGAAATGGGGAAAGGATTCCCTATTTAATAAATGGTGATGGGAGAATTGGCTAGCCATAAGTAGAAAGCTGAAACTGGATCCTTTCCTTACTCCTTATACGAAAATTAATTCAAGATGGATTAGAGACTTAAATGTTAGACCTAACACCATAAAAATCCTAGAGGAAAACCTAGGTAGTACCATTCAGGACATAGGCATGGGCAAAGACTTCATGTCTAAAACACCAAAAGCAACGGCAGCAAAAGCCAAAATTGACAAACGGGATCTCATTAAACTAAAGAGCTTCTGCACAGCAAAAGAAACTACCATCAGAGTGAACAGGCAACCTACAGAATGGGAGAAAATTTTTGCAATCTACTCATCTGACAAAGGGCTAATATCCAGAACCTACAAAGAACTCAAACAAATTTACAAGAAAAAAACAAACAACCCCATCAAAAAGTGGGCAAAGGATATGAACAGACCTTTCTCAAAAGAAGACATTCATACAGCCAACAAACACATGAAAAAATGCTCATCATCACTGGCCATCAGAGAAATGCAAATCAAAACCACAATGAGATACCATCTCACACCAGTTAGAATGGCGATCATTAAAAAGTCAGGAAACAACAGGTGCTGGAGAGGATGTGGAGAAATAGGAACACTTTTACACTGTTGGTGGGATTGTAAACTAGTTCAACCATTATGGAAAACAGTATGGCGATTCCTCAAGGATCTAGAACTAGATGTACCATATGACCCAGCCATCCCATTACTGGGGATATACCCAAAGGATTATAAATTATGCTGCTATAAAGACACATGCACACGTATGTTTATTGCAGCACTATTCANCAAACACCGCATGTTCTCACTCATAGGTGGGAACTGAACAATGAGATCACTTGGACTCAGGAAGGGGAACATCACACACCGGGGCCTATCATGGGGAGGGGGGAGGGGGGAGGGATTGCATTGGGAGTTATACCTGATGTAAATGACGAGTTGATGGGTGCAGCAGACCAACACGGCACAAGTATACATATGTAACAAACCTGCACGTTATGCACATGTACCCTACAACTTAAAGTATAATGATAATAAATAAATTAAAAAAAAAAATATTCCCTCCAGTTTCTATCTGAAGTTATTTACATTTTCAACATAAGCCTCAAAGCACTCCAGAGTATCCCTTAGCTGGCTAAACTAAAACAATGTTAGAATACTACTCAATGAAAACGGAAGTGTAACTGTGCGAGTGGCATTCACATGACACAGAGCACTTTCACAGAAAGCTTCCTTTTGGTTTTTATCGGAGGATATTTCTTTTTCAGCACATTCTTAAGAGCATTTCCAAATGTCCTTTCTCAGGTTCCACAGGAAGAGTGATTTCAAACTGCTCAATCTAAAGAATGATTTAACTCTATGAGATGAATCCACACATCACAAAGCAGTTGCTCAGAAAGCATCTCTCCAGTTTTCAATGGAACACATTTCCTTAGTCACCACAGTACCTGGTTGCCACTTAATATACCTTTGCAGAATCTTCAAAGACAGACTTTTCAAACTGGGAAAGGTAGAGTAAGCTTTAACTCTCTGAAATGAATGCACACGTCAGAGAACAGTTTATTGGAATGCTTCTTTCTGGGTTTTATTTTAGGATATTTCACTTTTCGCCATAGCCTTCCATGTACTCTGAAATATTACTTTTTCGGTTTTATAGGAACAGAGTTCAAACACTGCATTATGAGACAAGAGGTATAACTCCCTGAGTGGAATGCACACATCACAAAGCAGTTTCTCAGAAAGCTTCTATCCAGTTTTCATCTGAAGATATCTCCTTTTTCACCGTAGGCCTGAATATGCTCCCGAATGCTCCTTCGCGGATCTGTCAATGATGGAATTTCCAAACTGCGTAATATAAGGAAAGTTTTATCTATGAGAGATGAATAAACGTATCTATCACCAAGCAATTTCACAGAAATTTTCTTTCCACTTTTTTTCTGAGGATATTTCCTTTTTCACCACAGCTGTCCCTATAGTCCCGAATGTCCCTTGGTAGCTTTTTCTCCAAAAGGCATTCCCAATCTTCTATGAGAAGAAAGGCATAATCCTGTGAGTGAAATGCACACATCACAAAGCAGTTCCCCAGAAAGCTTCTCTCCAGTTTCTATCTGATCATATTTCCTTTCTCACTGTAAGACTCAAAGCATTTCCGAGTATCCCTCGCATGATAAAGGTAAATAGTGTTAGAAAACTCTTCAATGAAAAGGGAAGCTTAACTAAGCGAGAGGAATTCACTGGACACATAGCAGTTTCACAGAAAGCTTCCTTCTAGTTTTCATCTGAGGATATTTCTTTCTCCATATCCCAAAGAGCAATCCCAAATGTCCTTCTTAAGATACCACAGAAACAGTTATTTCAAACTGCTCAATCCAAGGAATGGTTTAATTCTATGAGATGAATACACACATCACAAAGCGGTTGCTCAAAAAGCTTCTCTCCAGTTATCATGGGAAGACATTTCCTTGCTTACCACAGGCCTCTGGGGCACCACTTAATATCCCTTCACATATTCCTCAAAGACAGAGTTTGCAAACTGGGCAATGTAGAGCATGCTTTAATTCTCTGAAGTGAATGCACATATCAGAGAGCAGTTTCTTGGAACGCATCTTTCTGGGTTTTATTTCAGGATATTTCATTTTTTACCATGGTCTTCAATGAGCTGCAAAATACAAGCCCCCGGGCGATACTTGATATAACTTAACAAATGCCTCAAAGACAGAGTTTCCAAACTGGGCAACGTAGTATGAGCTTTAACACTCTGAAATGAATGCTCATGTCAGAGAGCTGTTTCTTGTAATGCTTCTTTTTGGGTTTCAATTTAGGATATTTCACTTTCTGCAGAGTCCTCAATTCACTGCAAAACAACACTTTTTAAGTCTTACAGGAACTGTGTTCAAACACTGACTTTTGAGAAAAGAGGTATAAGTCCCTGAGTGGAATGCACACATCACAAAGCAGTTTCTCAGAAAGCTTTTATTTAGCTTTTACCTGAGGATATTTCCCATTTCCCCACAGGCCTGAATGTGCTCCCGAGTGTCCCTTCATGAATCTGTCCATGAGGACGTTTCAAAACTGAGTAAAAGAAAGTTTTATCTATGTGAGATGAATAGACATATCTCTCACAAAGCAGTTTCACAGAAAGCTTCTTTCCAGTTTTTGTCTGTGGATATTTCCTTTTTCACCGTAGCTGTCCATATACTCCCGAATGTCCCCTGGTAGCTTTTTCTCCAAGCGGAATTCCCCAATACTCTATGAGAAGAAAAGTATAACTCTGTGAGTGGAATGCACCAGTCACAAAGCAGCTACTCAGAGATTTTCTCTCCAGAATCTATCTGAAGATATTTCCGTTTTCACCTTAAGTCTCAAAGCGCTCACGAATTTCCCTTAGCTGACTAACCTAAAACACTGTTAGAATACTGCTCAGTGAAAACAGAAGCTTAACTGTGGGAGTGGACTTCACATGACATAGAGCAGTTTCACAGAAAGTTTCTTTCAAGTTTTTATCAGAGGCTATTTCTTTTTCAGCATATTCTTAAGATCGTTCCCAAATGTACTTTCTCAGGTTCCACAGAAACAGTGATTTCAAACTGCTCATACCAAAGAATGATTTAACTCTATGAGATGAATACACACATCACAAAGCAGTTTCTCTGAAAGCTTCTCTCCGTTTTCATCGGAAGACGTTTCCTTTCTCACCACAAACCTCCGTGCACCACTTAATATCCCTTCACAGATTCCTAAAAGACAGAGTTTTCAAACAGGGAAATGTAGTGTAAGCTTTAATTCTCTGAAATGCATGCACACGTCAGAGAGCAGTTTCTTGGAACGCTTCCCTCTGGGTTTTATTTCCGAATATTTCACTTTTCGTCCTAGTCTTCAATGCGCTGCAAAATATCACTTTTTCATTTTTACACAACAGTGTTCAAAGACTGCCTTATGAGAAAACAGGTATAACTCCCGGAGGGGAATGCACACATCACAAAGTTGTGTCTCGGAAAGCTACTCTCCTGTTTTTATCTGAAAATATTTCCTACCTTCCCACAGGCCTGAATGTGCTCCCGAATATCCCTTTGCGAATCTGACCATGACGCAGTTTCAAAGTTGCATAATACAAAGAAGGTTTTATCTATGTGAGAGGAATAGACATATCTATCACAAAGCAGTTTCACCGAAAGCTTCTTTCCAGTTTTTGTCTGAGGATATTTCGTTTTTCACCCGAATTGTCCATTTACTCCCGAATGTCCCCTGGTAGCTTTTTCTTCAAACGGGATTTCCCAATCATCTATGAGAAAGAAAGCATAACTCTGTGAGTGGAATGTATACATCACAAAGCAGGTCCTCGGAAATCTTCTCTCCAGTAGGTATCTGAAGGTATTTCCGTTTTCACCGTAAGAATCAAAGCACTCCCGAGTATCCCGTAGCTGACTAACCTAAAACAGTGTTTGAATGCCACTCAATGAAAACAGAAGCTTAACTGGGCGAGTGGACTTCATGTGATCTAGAGCAGTTTCACAGAAAGATTTCTTCTGGTTTTTATCAGAGGGTATTTCTTTTTCAGCATATTTTTAAGAGCATTCCCAAATGTCCTTTCTCAGGTTCCACAGAAACAGTGATTACAAACTGCTCAGTCCAAAGAACGATTAAACTCTATGAGATGAATACACACATCACAAAACAATTGCTCTGAAAGCTTCTCTCCAGTTTTCATCAGAAGACGTTTTCTTTCTCACCAAAAGCCTCCGGGCACCACTTAAGGTCCCTTCACAGATTCCTTAAAGACAGAGTTTCCAAACTGGGCAGCGTAGTGTAAGTTTTAATTGCCTGAAATGAATGCACACGTCAGAGAGCAGTTTCTTGGGACGCTTCCTCTTGGGTTTTATTTCAGGATATTTCACTTTTCTCCCTAGTCTTCAATGTGATGCCAAATATCACTTTTTCAGTTTTACAGGAACAGTGTTCAAACAGTGCCTTATCAGAAAAGAGGTATAACTCCCTGAGTGGAATGCACTCACCACAAAACAGTATCTCAGAAAGCTTCTCTGCAGTTTTTATCTGAAGATATCTCCTTTTTTTCCACTGGCCTGAATGTGCTCCAGAATGTCCTTTCGCGAATCCATCCATGACGCAGTTTCAAAACTGCGTAATAGAAAGAAAATTTTCTCTATGTGAAAGGAATAGACATATCTATCACAAAGCAGTTTCACCAAAAGGTTCTTTCCAGCTTTTGTCTGAGGAGATTTCCTCTTTCACCATAGCCATCCATATACTCCTGAATGTCCCTTGTTAGCTTTTTCTCCAAATGGGATTCTCCAGTCCTCTATGGGAAAAAAAGTATAACTCTGTGAGTGGAATGCACAGGTGACAAAGTAGCTCCTCGAAAATCTTCTCTTCAGTGTCTATCAGAAGATATTTCTGTTTTCACCGTAAGCTTCAAAGTGCTCCCGAGTATCCCTTAGCTGACTAACCTAAAACAATGTTAGAATACAGCTCAATGAAAACGGAAGCTTAACTGTGGGAGTGGACTTCATGTAACCTAGAACAGTTTCACAGAAGGATTCCTTATGGTGTTTATCGGATGGAATTTCTTTCTCAGCTTCTTCTTAAGAACATTCCCAAATGTCCTTTCTCAAGTTCCACAGAAACAGTGATTTCAAATTGCTCAATCTACAGAATGATTTAACTCTATGAGATGAATACACATATCACAAAGCAGTTGCTCCGAAAGCTTCTCTCCAATTTTCATTGGAAGACGTTTCCTTTCTCACCATAAGCCTCCGGGCACCACATAATATCCCTTCACAGATGCCTCAAAGACAGAGTTTCCAAACTGGGCAACGTAGTGTAAGCTTTAACTCTCTGAAGTGAATGCACACGTCAGAGAGCAGTTTCTTGGAATGCTTCTTTCTGGGTTTTATTTCAGGATATTCCACTTTTCGCTATAGTGTTCAATGTGCTGCAAAATATCACTTTTCAAGTTTTACAGAAACAGTGTTCAAACACTGCCTTAAGAGAAAAGAGGTATAACTCGATGAGTGGAATGCACACATCACAAAGCAGTTTCTCAGAAAGCTTCTCTCCAGTTTTTAGCTGAAGGTATCCCCTTTTTCATCGTAGGCCAGAATGTGCTCCCGAATGTCCCTTCGTGAATCCGTCCATGATTCAGTTTCAAAACTGCATAATACAAAGAAGGTTTTGTCTATGTTAGATGAATAGACATATATATCACAATGCAGTTTCACAGAAAACTTCTTTCCAGTTTTTGTCTGAGGATATTTCCTTTTTCACCATAGTCATCCATATACTCCCGAACGTCCCCTGGTTGCTTTTCACCAAGCAGGATTCCCCAATCCTCTATGAGAAGAAAAGTATAACTCTTTGAATGAAATGCACACCTCACAAAGCAGCTTTCGATAATCATCTCTCCAGTATCTATGCTTAATGAAAACAGCAGCTTAACTGTGTGAGTGAAGTTCACGTGACCTAAAGCAGTTTCACAGAAAGTTTCCTTCTTGTTTTTATCAGAAGGTATTTCCTTTTCAGCATATTCTTAAGATCGTTCCCAAATGTCCTTTCACAGGTTCCAAAGAAACAGTGATTTCAAACTGCTTTTTCTCCAAGCGGTGAAAATTTAAATTTTCCTGTAAATTTAACTCTATGAGATGAATACACACATCACAAAGTAGTTGCTCTGAAAGTTTCTCTCCAGTTTTCATCGAAGAAGTTTCCTTTCTCACCACAGGCCTCCGTGCGCCACTTAATATCACCTCACAGATTCCTAAAACACAGAGTTTTTTCACTGGGCAATGTAGTGTAAGCTTTAACTCTCTGAAATGAATGAACATATCAGAGAGAAGTTTCTTGGAATGCTTCTTTCTGGGTTTCACTTCCGGACACTTCACTTTTCGCCATAGTCTTCAATGCACTGCAAAACATCACTTTTTCAGGTTTACAGGAACAGTGTTCAAAACTGCCTGATGAGAAAAGAGGTATAACTCACTGAGTGGAATGCACACATCACAAAGCAGTTTCACAGAAACAAAGCAGTTTCATAGAAAGCTACTTTCCAGTTATTGTCTGAGGATATTTCTTTTTTCACTGTAACTTTCCATATACTCCCGAATGTCCCCTGGTAGCTTTTTCTCAAATGTCTTCAATGGGCTGCAAAATATCACTTTTTCAGCTTTACAGAAACAGTGTTCAAACACTGCCTTATGAGAAAAGAGGTATAACTCCCTGAGTGGAATGCACACATCACAAAGCAGTTTCTCAGAAAGCTTCTCTCCATTTTTTATCTGAAGATAAGTCCTATTACCTTACACACCTGAATTTGCTCTCGAATGTCCCTTCGCGAATCCATCCATGATGCAGTATCAAAACTGCATAATTGAAAGAAAGTTTTATCTATGTGAGATGAATAGATATATCTATCACAAAGCAGTTTCACAGAAAGCTTCTTTCCTGTTTTTTTCTGAGGATATTTCCTTTTGTCACCATAGCCGTCCATATACTCCCCAAGGTACCCTGGTAGCTTTTTCTCCAAGCGGGATTCCCTAATCCCCTATGAGAAGAAAAGTGTAACTCTGTGAGTGAAATGCACACGTTACAAAGCAGCTCCTCGAAAATCTTATCTTCAGTATCTGTCTGGAGACATCTCCGCTTTCACTGTAAGCCTCAAAGCGCTCCCGAGCATGCCTTAGCTGACTAACCTAAAACAGTGTTACAATACTGCTCAATGAAAACAGAAGCTTATCTGTGTGAGTGGACTTCACGTGACCTAGTGCAGTTTCACAGAATGTTTCCTTCTGGTTTTTATTAGAGGGTATTTCTTTTTCAGCATATTCGTAAGAGCGTTACCAAATGTCCTTTCTTAGGTTTCACAGAAACAGTGATTTCAAACTGCTCACACGAAAGAATGATTTAACTCTATGACATGAATATGCACATCACAAAGCAGTTGCTCCTAAAGATTCTCTCCAGTTTTCAACGGAAGACGTTCGCTTTCTCACCACAAGCCTCTGGGCACCACTTAATATCCCTGCAGAGATTCCTCAGAGACAGAGTTTCCAAACTGGGCAACGTAGTGTAAGCTTTAACTCTGTAAAATGAATGCACACGTCAGAGAGCAGTTTCTTGGAACGCTTCTTTCTTGGTTTTATTTCAGGATATTACCCTTTTCACCATAGTCTTCAATGCGCTGAAAAATATCACTTTTTCAGTTTTACAGGAACAGTGTTCAAACACTGCCTTATGAGAAAAGAGGTATAACGCCCTGAGTGAAATGCACACACCACAAAGCAGTTTCTCAGGAAGCTTCTGTTCAATATTTATCTGAAGATATCTCCTATTTCCCCACAGGCCCGGAAGTGCTCCCAAATGTCCCTTCGTGAATCCGTCCATGACATAGTTTCATACGTGCTTAATAGAAAGAATGTTTTATCTATGTGAGATGAATAGACATATGTACCACAAAGGAGTTTCACATAAAGCTTCTTTGGTGTTTTTGTCTGAGGACACTTCCTTTTTCACTGTAGCCTCCCATATACTCCTAAATGTCCCCTGGTAGCTTTTTCTACAAACAGGATTCCCCAATCCTCTAAGAGAAGAAAAATATAACTCTGTGAGTGGAATGCACACATCACAAAGCAGCTCTTCGGAAATCTTCTCTCCAGTATCTATCTGAAGATATTTCCATTTTCACAGAAGCCTCAAAGCGCTAATGAGTATCCCTTAGCTGACTAACCTAAAACAGTGTTAGAATACTGCTCAAAGAAAACAGAAACTTAACTGTGCGAGTGGACTTCACGTGACCTAGGGAAGCTTCACAGAAAGTTTCCTTCTGGTTTTTATTGGAGGGTATTTCTTTGTCCGCATGTTCCTAAGAGCGTTCCCCAATGACCTTTCTCAGGTTCCACAGGAACAGTGATTTCACACTGCTCAATCTACTGAATGATCTAACTCTATGAGATGAATACACACATCACAAAGTTGTTGCTCAGAATCCTTCTCTCCAGTTTTCATCAGAAGACGTTTCCTTTCTCACCACAAGCCTCTGGGTGCCCCTTAATATCCCATTACAGATTCCTCAAAGACAGAGTTTCCATACTGGGCAACGTAATGTAAGCTTTAACTCTCTGAAATGAATGCACACGTCAGAGAGCAGTTTCCTGGAACATTTCTTTCCTGGTTTTACTTCAGGATAATTCTCTTTTCATCGTAGTCTTCTATGCACTGCAAAATATCACTTTCTCAGTTTAACAGGAACAGTGTTCAAACACTGTCATATGAGAAACGAGGTATAAGTCCCTGAATGGAATTCACACATCACAAAGCAGTTTCTCAGAAAGCTTCTCTCCAGTTTTTATCTGGAGATATCTCCTATTTCCCCACAGGCCTGAATGTCCTCCCGAATGTCCCTTCATGTATCCATCCATGAAGCAGTTTCAAAACTGCGTAATAGAAAGAAAGTTTTATCTATGTGAGATGAATAGACATATCTATCACAAAGCAGTTTCTCAGAAAGCTGCTTTTCAGTTTTTCTCTGAGGATATTTCCTTTTTCACCATAGCTGTCCATATACTCCCGAATGTCCCCTGGTACCTTTTTCTCCAAACGAGATTCTCCAATCCTCTATGAGAAGAAAAGTATAACTCTGTGAGTGGAATACACACGTCACAAAGCAGCTCCTTGGAAATCTTCTCTCCAGTATATATCTGAAGATATTTCCGTTTCCACGGAAGGCTCAAAGGACTCCTGAGTATCCCTTAGCTGAGTAACCTACAACAGTGTTAGAATTCTGCTCAATGAAACCAGAAGCTTAACTGTGTGAGTGGAATTTGCACTACACAAAGCAGTTTCACAGAAAGCATCCTTCTGGTTTCTACCTGAGGTTATTTCTATTTCAGGATATACTAAAGAGTGTTCCCAAATGTCCTTTCTCAGATTCCACAGAAACATTTATTTCAAACTGCTCTATCTGAAGAATGATTTAACCCTATGAGATGAATACACACATCATAAAATAGTTTCTCCAAAAGCTTCTCTACAGTTTTCATTGGAAGACGTTTCCTTTCTCACCACAAACCTCCATGCACCACTTAATATCCCTTCACAGATTCTTAAAAGACAGAGTTTCCAAACTGGGCAACATAGTGTAAGCTTTAACTCACTGAAATGAATGCAGTCGTCAGAGAGCAGTTTCTCGGAACGCTTCTTTGTGGCTTTTATTTCGGGATATTTCACTTTTCACCATAGTCTTCAATGCGCTGCAAAATCTCTTTTCCAGTTTTACATGAACAGTGGTCAAACACTGCCTTATGAGAAAAGAGGTAAAATTCCCTGAGTGGAACGCACATATCACAAAGCAGTTTCTCAGAAAGCTTCTCTCTAGTTTTTATCTGAAGATATCTCCTATTTCCCCACAGGCCTGAATTTGCTCCCAAATGTCCCTTCGCGAGTCCATCCATGATGAAGTTTCAAAACTGCGTAATAGAAAGAATGTTTTATCTATGTGAAATGAATAGATATATCTATTACAAAGCAGTTTCACAGAAAGCCTCTTTCCAGTTTTTGTCTGAGGATATTTCCTTTTTCACCATAGCCATCCATATACTCCGCAAATTCCCCTGGTGTCTTTTTCTCCAAACGGGATTCCCCAATACTCTCTGAGAAGGAAAGTATAACTCAGTGAGTGGAATACACACGTCACAATGCAGCTCCTTGGAGATCTTCTCTCCAGTGTCCATCTGAAGATATTTCCGTTTTCACTGTAAGTCTCAAAGCGTCCTGAGTATTTCTTAGCTGACTAACTAAAAACAGTGTTAGAACACTGCTCAATGAAAACAGAAGCTTAACTGTGCACGTGGACTTCACGTGACCTATAGCAAATTCACAAAAAGTTTCCTTCTGGTTTTTATCGGAGGGTATTTCTTTTTCAGCATATTCTCAAGAGCATTCCCAAATGTCCTTTCTCAGTTTCCACAGAAACGGTGATTTCAAACCACTCAATCCAAAGAATGATTTAACTCTGCGAGATGAATACATACATAACAAAGTAGTTGCCCCGAAAGCTTCTCTCCAGTTTTCATTGGAAGACGTTTCCTTTCTCATCACAAACCACGTGCACCACTTTATATCCCATCACAGATTCCTCAAAGACAGAATTTCCTAACTGGGCAACGCAGTGTAAGCCTTAACACTCTGAAATGAATACACACGTCAGAGAGCAGTTTCGTGCAACGTTTCTTTCTGGGTTTTATTTCCAGATTGTCACTTTTCACCATAGTCACAGAAACAGTGATTTCAAACCACTCAATCCAAAGAATGATTTAACTCTATGAGATGAATACACACATCACAAAGCAGATGCTCCAAAAGCTTCTCTCCAGTTTTCATGGGAAGACATTTCCTTTCTCACCACAAGCCTCCGGGCACCACTTAATATCATTTCCCAGATTCTTCAAAGACAGAGTTTCCAAACTGGGCAACGTAGTGTAAGCTTTAACTCTCTGAAATGAATGCACACATCAGAGAGCAGTTTCTTGGAATGCTTCTTTCTCGGTTTTATTTCGGGATATTTCACTTTTCACCATAGTCTTCAATGCACTGGAAAATATCACTTTTTCAGTTTTACAGCAGCGGTGTTCAAACACTGCCTCATGAGAAAAGAGGTATAACTCCCTGAGTGTAATGCACACATCACACAGCAGTTTCTCAGAAAGCTTCTCTCCAGTTTTTATCTGAAGATATCTCCTATTTCCACACAGGACTGCAGGTGCTCCCAAATGTCCATTCGCTAATCTGTCCATGACACAGTTTCAAAACTGCGTTACACAAAGAAAGTTTTATCTATGTGACGTAAATAGACATATACATCACAATGTAGTTTCACAGAAAGCTTCTTTCCAGTTTTTGTCTGAGGATAATTCATTTTTCACCGTAGCAGTCCATATACTCTCGAATGTCCCCTGATTGCTTTTTCACAAAGCAGGATTCCGCAATCCTCTATGAGAAGAAAAGTGTAACTCTGTCAGTGAAATACACGCATCACAAAGCAGCTCCTCAGAAATCTTCTCTCCAGTAACTACCTGAAGATATTTCCGTTTTCACCATAAGAATCAAAGTGCTCCAGAGCATCTCTTTGCTGACTAACTTAAAACAGTGTTAGAATACTGTGCAATGAAAACAGAAGCTTAATTGGGCAGGTGGACTTCACGAGATTTAGAGCAGTTTCACAGAAAGTTTCCTTCTGGTTGTTATCGGAGGGTATTTCGTTTTCAGCATATTCTTAAGAGCATTCCCAAATGTCCTCTCTCATCTTCCACAGAAACAGTGATTTCAAACTCCTCAATCCAAAGAATGATTTAACTCTATGAGATGAATACACACATCACAAAGCAGTTGCTCCCAAGCTTCTCTCCAGTTTTCATTGGAAGACGTTTCCTTTCTCACCACAAGCCTCCGAGCGCCACTAAATATCTCTTCACAGATTCCTCAAAGACAGAGTTTCCAAACTGGGCATCGTAGTGTAAGCTTCAACTCCATGAAATGAATGAACACGTCAGAGAACACTTTCTTGGAATGCTTTTTTCTGAGTTTTCTTTCAGGACAGTTCACTTTTCGCCTTAGTCTTCAATGCACTGCAAAATATCACTTTTTCAGTTTACAGGAACAGTGTTCAGTTCCACCTTAGGAGAAAAGAAGGATATCTCCCTGAGTGGAATGCACACATCACAAAGCATTTTCTCGGATAGATTCTCTCCATTTTTTATCTGAAGATATCTTCTATTTCCCCACAGGCCTGAATGTGCTCCCGAATGTCCCTTCACGAACCCGTCCATGACGCAGTTTCAAAACTGCGTAATAGAAAGTTTTATCTATGTGAGATGAATAGATATATCTATCACAAAACACTTTCACAGAAAGCTTCTTTCCAGTTTTTGTCTGAGGATATTTCCTTTTTCTCCATAGCTGTGCATATATTCCCGAATGTCCCCTGGTAGCATTTATTCCAAATGGGGTTCCCCAATCCTCTATGAGAAGAAAAGTATAACCCTTTAGTGGAATGCACACGTCACAAAGCAGCTCCTCAGAAATCTTCTATCCAGTGTCTATCTGAAGATATTTCCATTTTCACTGGAAGCCTCAAAGCGCTCCCGAGTATCCCATAGCTGACTAACCTAAAACAGTGTTAGAATACTGCTCAATGAAAACAGAAGCTTAACAGTGCAAGTGGACTTCACGTGACCTAGAGGAGTTTCACAAAAAGTTTCCTTCTGGTTTCAATCTGAGCGTATTACTTTTTCTCCATATTGTTAAGAGTGTTCCCAAATGTCCTTTCTCAAGTTCCACAGAAACAGTGATTTAAAGCTGCTCAATCCAAAGAATGATTTAACTCTATGAGATGAATACACACATCACAATGCAGTTGCTCCGAAAGCTCCTATCCTATTTTCATTGGAAGACGTTTCCTTTCTCACCACAAGCCTCCCAGCGCCACTTATATCCCTTCAGAGATTCCTCAAAGACAGAGTTTCCAAACTGGGCAACGTAGTGTAAGCTTTAACTCTCTGAAATGAATTCACACGTCAGAGAGCAGTTTCTTGGAACGCTTTCTTCTGGGTTGTATTTCAGGATATTTCACTTTTCACCGTAGTCTTCAATGCGCTGCAAAATATCACTTTTTCAGATTTACAGGAATAGTGTTCAAACACTGCCTTATGAGAAAAGAGGAATAAGTCCCTGAATGGAATGCACACATTACATTGCAGTTTCTCAGAAAGCTTCTCTCCAGTTTTTAGCTGAAGATATTTCCTATTTCCCCACAGGCCTGAATGTGCTCCCGAATCTCCCTTCGCGAATCCTTCCATGTCACAGTCTCCAAACTGTGTAATAGAAAGATAGTTTATATGTGTGATATGAATAGACATATCTATCAAAAAGCAGTTTCACACAAAACTTCTTTCCTGTTTTTGTCTGAGGATATTTTCTTTTTCACCATAGCCATCCACATACTCCCAGATGTCCCCTGGTAGCTTTTTCTCCAGAGAGGATTCCCCAATCCTCTATGAGAAAAAAAGTATAACTCTGTGAATGGAATGCACACGTCTCAAATCAGCTCCTTGGAAATCTTCTCTCCAGTGTCTATGTAAAGCTATTTCCGTTTTCACCCTAAACCTCAAAGCACTCCCAAGTATCCTTTAGCTGACAAACCTAAAACAGTGTTAGAATACTGCTCAATGAAAACAGAAGCTTAACTGTGCATGTGGACTTCAAGTGACCTAGAGCAGTTTCACAGAAAGTTTTCTTCAGGTTTTTATCAGAGGGTATTTCTTTTTCAACATATTCTTAAGAGCATTCCCAAATGTACTTTCTCAGGTTTCAGAGAAACAGTGATGTCAATATACTCAATACAAAGAATGATTTAACTCTATGAGATGAATACACACTTCACAAAGCAGTTGCTCCAAAAGCTTCTCTCAGTTTTCGTTGGAAGTCGTTTCCTTTCTCAACACAAACCTCCGTGCATCATTTAATATCCCTTCACAGATTCCTCAAAGATAGAGTTTCCAAACTGGGCAATGTAGTGTAAGCCTTAACTCTCTGAAATGAATGCACACGTCGGAGAGCAGTTTCTTGGAAGGGTTCTTTCTGGGTAGAACTCCCTGAGTGGAATGCACACATCACAATGTTGTGTCTGGGAAAGCTACTCTCCTGTTTTTATCTGAAGATATTTCCTACTTCCCCATAGGCCTGAATGTGCTCCAGAATGTCCCTTTGCGAATCCGTCCATGTCGCAGTTTCAAAACTGCGTAATAAAAAGAAGATTTTATCTATGTGAGATGAATAGACATATCTATCACAAAGCAGTTTCACAGAAATCTTCTTTCCAGTTTTTGTCTGAGTACATTTCCTTTTTCACCATAACCGTCCATTTACTCCCGAATGTCCCCTGGTAGCTTTTTCTCCAAATGGGATTCCCCAATTGTCTATGAGAAGAAAATTATAACTCTGTGAGTGGAATGCACACGTCACAAAGCAGCTCCTCAGAAATCGTCTCACCAGTATCTATCTGAAGGTATTTCCATTTTTACCGTAAGCCTCAAAGTGCTCCCGAGTATCCGGTAGCTGACTAACCTAAAGCAGTGTTTGAATACTGCTCAATGAAAACAGAAGCTTAACTGTCTGAGTGGACTTCTTGTGACCTAGAGCAGTTTCACAGAAAGTTTCCTTCTGGTTTTTATAGGAGGGTATTTCCTTTTCAGCATATTTTTAAGAGCGTTCCCAAATGTCCTTTCTCAGTTTCCACAGAAACAGTGATTACAAACTGCTCAGTCCAAAAATGATTAAACTCTATGAGATGAATACACACATTGTGAAACACTTGCTCCGAAAGCATCTCTACAGTTTTCATCAGAAGACATTTCCTTTCTCACCACAAGCCTCCGGGCGACACTTAATATCCCTTCACAGATTCCTTAATGACAGAGTTTCCAAACTGGGCAACGTAGTGTAAGCTTTAACACTTTGAAATGAATGCACACGTCAGAGAGCAGTTTCTTGGAACGCTTCTTTCTGGGTTTTATTTCAGAATATTTCACCTTTCTCCCTAGTCTTCAAAGCACTGCCAAATATCACTTTAACAGTTTTACAGGAACAGTATTCAAACACTGCCTTATGAGAAAAAAGGTATTACTCCCTGAGTGGAATGCACACACCACAAAGTAGTTTCTCAGAAAGCTTCTCTCCAGTTTTTATCTGAAGATATCTCCTTTTCCCCACTGGCCTGAATGTGCTCCTGAATGTCATTTCGCAAATCTGTCCATGATGCAGTTTCAAAACTGCGTAATAAAAAGAAAGTTTTATCTATTTGAAATAAATAGACATATCTATCACAAAGCAGTTTCACTGAAAGGTTCTTTCCAGCTTTTGTCTGAGGAGATTTTCTTTTTCACCATAGCCCTCCATATACTCCCCAATGTCCCTTGTTAGCTTTTTCTCAAAACGGGGTTCCCCAATCCTCTATGAGAAAAAAAGTATAACTCTCTGAGTGGAATGCACACGTCACAAAGCAGGTCCTCTGAAATCTTCTCTGCAGTATTTATCTGAAGATATTTCCGTTTTCACCATAAGCTTCAAAGTGCTCCCGAGTATCCCTTAGCTGACTAACCTAAAACAATGTTAGATACAGCTCAATGAAATGGAAACTTAACTGTGCGACTGGAATTCACGTGACGTAGAGCAGTTTCACAGAAGGTTTCCTTCTGGTTTTTATCGGAGGGTATTTCTTTTTCAGGATTATTGAGAGCATTTACAAATGTACTTTCTCAGGTTACACAGAAAGAGTGACTTCAAACTGCTCTATCCAAAGAATGATTTAACTCTATGAGATGAATACACACATCAAAAAGCAGTTTCTCCGAAAGCTTCTCTCTAGTTCTCATGGAAAAACTTTTCCTTTCTCACCACAAGCCTTCGGGAGTCACTTAATATTCCTTCATAGATTCCTCAAAGACAGAGGTCTGTAACTGGGCAACGTAGTGTAAGCTTTAATTCTCTGAAATGAATGCACACGTCAGAGAGCAGTTTCTTGGAATGCTTCCTTCTGGGTTTCATTTCAGGATATTTCACTTTTTACCATAGTCTTCAATGCACTGCAAAATATCACTTTTTCAGTTTTACAAGAACAGTGTTCAAACACTGTCTTATGAGAAAAGAGGTATGACTCCCTGAGTGGAATGCACACATCACAGGGTAGTTTCCCAGAAAGCTTCTCTCCAGTTCTTAACTGAAGATATCTCCTATTTCCCCAGAGTCCTGAATGTGCTCCCGAAAGTCCCTTCGTAAATCCATCCATGTCGCAGGTTCAAAACTGCAAAATAGAAAGAAAGTTTTATCTATGTGAGATGAATAGACATATCTATCAAAAAGCAGTTTCACAGAAAGGTTTTTCCAGTTTTTGTCTGAGGATATTTCCTTTTCACCATAGCTGTCCATATACTCCTGAATGTAACCTGGTAGCTTTTTCTCCCAACGGGATCCCCAATCCTCTATCAGAAGAAAACTATAACTCTGTGAGTGGAGTGCAAATGCAACAAAGCAGCTCCTCGGAATGCTTCTCTCCAGGATCTCTCTGAAGATATTTTCGTTTTCACCATAAGCCTCAAATTGCTCCCAAGTATCCCTTAGCTGACTAACCTAAAAGAGTGTTAGAATACTGCTCATGAAAACAGAAGCTTAACTGTGAGAGTGGACTTCACGTGAACTAAGGCAATTTCACAGAAAGATTTTTCAAGTTTTTATCGGAGGGTATTTCTTTTTCAGCATATTCTTAAGAATGTCCCCAAATGTCCTTTCTCAGTTTCCACAGAAACAGTGATTTCAAACTGCTCAATACAAAGAATGATTTCACTCTATGAGTTGAAAACAAATATCACACAGCAGTTGCTCCAAAAGCTTCTCTCCAGTTTTCATCGGAAGACATTTCCTTTCTCACCACAAATGTCCGTGCTCCATTTAATATCCCTTCACAGATTCCTAAAAGACAGAGTTTCCAAACTGGGCAGTGTAATGTAAGCTTTAAATCTCTGAAATGAATGCACACGTCAGAGAGCAGTTTCTTGGAACGCTTCTTTCTGGGTTTTATTTCCGGATATTTCACGTTTCACCATAGTCTTCAATGCACTGAAAAATATCACTGTTTAATTTTTACAGGAACAGTGTCCAAAGACTGCCTGATGAGAAAATAGGTATAACTCCCATTCTTATACCATGGGATTTCCCATTCCTCTATGAGAAGAGAGGTATAACTCTGTGAGTGGAACGCAAACATCACAAAGAAGCTCCTTGGAAATCTCCTATTCAGTATCTATCTGAAGATATTTCCGTTTTCATCGGAAGCCTCAAAGCACTCCCGAGTATCCCTTAGCAGACTAACCAAAAACAGTGTTGGAATACTGCTCAATGAAAACAGAAGCTTACCTATGCGAATGGAATTCACATGACCTAGAGCAGTGCCACAGAAAGCTTCCTTCTGTTTTTTATCGGAGGATATCTCTTTTTCATCATATTCTTAAGAGCGTTCCCAAATGTCCTTTCTGAGGTTCCACAGAAACAGTGATTTCTAACTTCTCAATCAAAAGAATGATTTAACTCTATGAGATGAATGCACACATCACAAAGCAGTTGCTCTGAAAGCTTCTCTCCGTTTTCATCGGAAGACGTTTCCTTTCTCACCACAAGCCTCCGGGTGCCACTTAAAATCAGTACACAATTCCTCAGAGACAGAGTAGCCAAACTGGGATATGTAATGTAAGCTTTAAATCTCTGAAATGAATGCACAAGTCAGAGAGCAGTATCTTGGAACGCTTCTTTCTGGGTTTTAATTCTGGATATTTCACTTTTCGCCATAGTCTTCAAAACCCTGTAAAATATCACTTTTTCAGTTTTACAGAAACAGTGTTCAAACACTGCCTTATGAGAAAAGAGGTATAACTCCCTTAGTGGAAAGCACACATCACTAAGCAGTTTCTCAGAAAGCTTCTCTCCAGTTTTTATCTGAAGATATTTCCTACTTCCCCACTGGCCTGAATGTGCTCCCGAATGTCACTTCATGAATCCGTCCATGATGCAGTTTCAAAACTGCATAATAGAAAGGAAGTTTTATCTATGTGAGATGAATAGACATATCTATCATAAAGCAGTTTCACAGATAGCTTTTTTCAGTTTTTGTCTGAGGTTATTTCCTTTTTCACCATAGCTGTCCATATACTAGCAAATGTCCCCTGGTAGCTTTTTCTCTAAACGGGATTCCCCAATTATCTGTGAGAAGAAAAGTATAAATCTGTGAGTGGAATGCATACCTTACAAAGCAGCACCTCGGAAATCTTCTCTCCAGAATCTCTCTGAAGATATTTCCTTTTTCTCCATAAGCCTCAATGCACTCCCAAGTATCCCTTAGCTGACAAAAAAAAAAAAAAAAACAGTGTTAGAATACTGCTCAATGAAAACAGAAGCTTAAATGTGCGAGTGTACAGTACATGACCTAGAGCAGTTTCACAGAAGATTTCCTTCTGGTTTTTGTCGGAGGGTATTTCTTTTTCAGCATTTTCTTAATAGCGTTCCCAAATGCCCTTTCTCACGTTCCACAGAAACAATGATTTCCAACTGCTCAAACCAAAGAATGATTTAACTCTATGAGATGAATATACACATCGTGAAACACTTGCTCCGAAAGCTTCGCTACAGTTTTCATCAGAAGACGTTTCCTTTATCACCACAAACCTCCGTGCGCTACTTTATATCCCTTCCCAGATTCGTCAGAGACCCAGTTTCCAAATTGGGCAATGTAGTGTAAGCTTTAACTCTCTGAAATGAATGCACACGTCAGAGAACAGTTTCCTGGAAGAGTTCCTTCTGGATATTATTTCAGGATATTTCACTTTTTCCCATACTCTTCAAACCGCTGCAAAATATCACTTTTTCAGATTTACAGGAACAGTGTTCAAACACTGCTTTATGAGAAAAATGGTATAACTCCCTGAGTGGAATGCACACATCATAAAGCAGTTTCTCAGAAAGCTTCTCTACAGTTTTTATGTGAAGATATCTCCTATTTCCCCACAGGCCTTAATGTGCTCCAGAATGTCCTTTGCGAATCCATCCATGATGCAGTTTCAAAACTGGGTAATAGAAAGAAAGTTTTATCTATGTGAGATGAATAGAGATATCTATCCCAATGCAGGTTCACAGAAAGTTTCTCTCCAGTTTTTGTTTGAGTACATTTCCTTTTTCACCGTAGCCGTCCCTATACTCCCGAATGTCCCCTTGTAGCTTTTTCTCCTAATGGGATTCCCCAATCCATTATGAGAAGAAAAGTATAACTCTGTGAGTGGAATGCACACGTCACAAAGCAGCTCCTTGGAAATCTTCTTTCCATTATCTATCTGAAGATATTTCCGTTTCCACCGTAACCCTCAAAGCGCTCCCACGTATCCCTTAGTTGACTAACCTCAAACAGTGTTAGAATACTGCTCAATGAAAACAGAAGCTTAACTGTGCGAGTGGACTTCATGTGACCTAGAGCAGTTTCACAGAAAGTTTCCTTCTTGTTTTTATCTAAAGGTATTTCTTTTTCAGTGTTTAAGAGTGTTCCAAAATGTCCCTTCTCGGGTTCCACAGAAACAGTGATTACAAACTGCTCAATTCAAAGAATGATTTAATACTATGAGGTGAATACACACATCACAAAGCAGTTGCTCTGAAAGCTTCTCTCCAATTTTCACTGGAAGACGTTTCCTTTCTTACCTCAAGCCTCCAGGCGACACTTAATATCACTTCACAGTTTTTTCAGAAAATGAGTTTCCAAACCGGGCAAAGTAGTGTGAGCTTTACTTCTCTGAGATGAATGTACACGTAAAAGGGCAATTTCTTGGAAGGTTTTTTCCTGTTTTTTATTTCCGGATATTTCACTTTTCGCCATACTCTTCATTGCACTGCAAAATATCCCTTTTTCAGTTTTACAGGAACAGTGTTCAAAGACTGCTTTATGAGAAAATAGGTAGAACTCCCTGAGTGGAATGCGCACATCACAAAGTTGTGTCTCGGAAAGCCTCTCTCCTGTTTTTATCTGAAGATATTTTCTACTTCCCCACAGGCCTGAATGTGCTCTCATTGTCCCTTTGTAAATCCATCCATGACGCAGTTTCAAAACTGCGTTATAGAAAGAACTTTTTATTTATGTGAGATGAATAGACATATCTATCACAAAGCAGTTTCACAGAAAGCTTCTTTCCAGTTTTTGTGTGAAGATATTTCCTTTTTCACCATACCCGTCCATTTACTACCGAATATCCCCTGGTAGCTTTTTCTACAAACGAGATTCCCCCATCGTCTATGAGAAGAAAAGTATAACTCTGTGAGTGGAATGCACATGTCACAAAGCAGCACTTTTGAAATAGTCTCTCCAGTATCTATCTGAAGTTATTTCCATTTTCACCGTAAGCCTCAAAGTGCTCCCGAGTATCCCGTAGCTGACTAACCTAAAAGAGTGTTTGAATACTGCTCAATGAAAACAGAAGCTTAGCTGTGCGAATGGACTTCATGTGACCTAGAGCAGTTTCACAGAAAGTTTCCTTCAGGTTTTTATAGGAAGGTATTTGTTTTTCATATATTTTGAAGAGTGTTCCCAAATGTCCTTTTTAAGTTCCACAGAAACAATGATTACAAACTGCTCAGTCCAAAGAATGATTAAACTCTATGAGATGAAATCACACATCGCAAAATACTTGCTCCTAAAGCATCTCTCCAGTTTTCTTCAGAAGATGTTTGCTCTCTCACCACGAGCCTCCAACGCCACTTAATATCCCTTCACAGGTTCCTTAAAGACAGAGTTTCCAAACTGGGCAATGTAGTGTAAGGTTTAACTCTCTGAAATGAATGCACACATCAGAGAGCAGTTTCTTGGAAGGCTTCCTTCTGGGTTTTATTTCAGGATATTACACTTTTCTCCCTAGTGTTCAAAGCGCTGCCAAATATCACTTTTTCAGTTTTACAGGAACAGTGTTCAAACACTGCCTTATGAGAAAAGAGGTATAAGTCCCTGAGTGGAATGCACACACCACAAAGCAGTTTCTCAGAAGGCTTCTCTCCAGTTTTTGGCTGAAGGCATCCCCGTTTTCATCGTAGGCCTGAATGTGCTCCCAAATGTCCCTTTGTGAATCCATCCATGATGCAGATTCAAAACAGTGTCATAGAAAGAAAGTTTTATTTATGAGAGATGAATAGACATATATATCACAAAGCAGTTTGACAGAAGGTTTCTTTCCAGGTTTTGTATGAGAATACTTCCTTTTTCACCGTAGCCGCCCATATACTCCCGAATGTCCCCTGGTAGCATTTTGTTCAAACGGGATTCCTCAATCCTCCATGAGAAGAAAAGTATAACTCTGTAAGTGGAATGCACACGTCACAAAGCAACTTCTCAAAAAACTTCTCTCCAGTATATATCTGAAGATATTTCCGTTTTCATGGAAGCCTCAAAGCGCTCCCACATATCCCTTAGCTGACTAATCTAAAACAGCGTTACAATACTTCTCAATGAATACTGAAGTGTAACTGTGTGAGTGGAATTCCCGTAACATAGAGCAGTTTCACAGAAAGTTTCCTTCTGGTTGATATCGGAGGGTATTTCTTTTTCAGCATAACCTTAAGAGTGTTCCAAAATGTCCTTTCTCAGGTTCCACAGAAACAGTGATTTCAAACTGCTCTATCCAAGGAATGATTTAACTCTATGAGATGAATACACACATCACAAAATAGTTGCTCCGAAAGGTTCTCTCCAGTTTTCTTTGAAAGACGTTTCCTTTCTCACCACAAACCTCCATGCGCCACTTAATATCTCTTCACACATTCCTAAAAGACAGAGTTTCCAAACGGGGCAATGTAGTCTAAGCTTTAACTCTCTGAAATGAATGCAGATGTCAGAGAGCAGTTTCTTGGAACACTTATTTCTGAGTTTTATTTCAGAATATTTCACTTTTTGCCAAAGACTTCAATGCGCTGCAAAATAACACTTTTTCAGTTTTACAGGAACAGTGGTCAAACACTGCCTTATGAGAAAAGAGGTATAACTCTCTGAGTGTAATGCACACACTCAGAAAGCAGTTTCTCAGAAAGCTTCTCCCCAGTTTTTACCTGAAGATATGTCCTATTTGCCCACAGGCCTTAATGTGCTGCCGAAAGTTCCTTAGCAAATCCATTGATGACGCAGTTTCAAAACCGCGTAATAGAAAGAAACTTTTATCTATGTGAGATGAATAGACATATCTATCACAAAGCAGTATCACAGAAAGCTTCTTTCCAGTTTTTGTCTGAAGATGTTTCCTTTTTCACCATAGGTGTCCATATACTCCCAAGGTCCTCTGGTAGCTTTTTCTCCAAAGGAGATTCCCCAATCCTCTATGAGAAGAAAAGTATAACTCTGTGAGTGGAATGCACACGTCACAAATTAGCTCCTCACCAAATCTTCTATCCAGTATCTATCTGAAGATATTTCTGTTTTCACCATAAGCCTCAAAGCGCTCCCGAGTATCCCTTAGCTGACTAACGTAAAACAGTGTTAGAATACTGCTCAATGAAAACAGAAGCTTAACTGTGTAAGTGGAATTCACCCGACCTAGAGCATTTTCACAGAAAGTTTTCTTCTGGTTTTTATCGGAGGGTATTACTTTTTCAGCATATTCTGAAGAGCGTTCCCAAAAGTCCTTTCTGAGGTTCCACAGAAACAGTGATTTCAAACTGCTCAATCCAGAAAATGATTTGCCTCTATGAAATGAATGCACACATCACAATGCAGTTGCTCTGAAAGCTTCTCTCCAGTTTTCATCAGAAGACGTTTCCTTTCTCACCACAAGCTTCCGGGCACCACTTAATATCCCTTCACAGATTCTGCAAACACAGAGTTTAAAAAGTTAACAATGTAGTGTAAGCTTTAACTCTCTGAAATGATTGCACATATCAGAGAGCAGTTTCTTCGAACGCATCTTTCTGGGTTTTATTTCAGGATGTTTCACTTATCGTCATAGTCTTCAATGCGCTGCAAAATATCACTTTTTCTGTTTTACAGGAACATGTTGAAACACTGCCTTATGAGAAAAGAGGCATAGCTGCCCGAGTGGAATGCACACATCACAAAGCACTTTCTCAGAAAATTTCCCTCCATTTTTTATCTCAAGCTATTTTGTATTTCCCCAAAGGCCTGTATGTGCTCCCGAAATTCTCTTCGCGAATCCGTCCATGACGCAGTTTCAAAACCGCTTAATAGAAAGAAACTTTTATCTATGTCAGAAGAATAGACGTATCTATGCCAGTTTCCCAGAAAGGTTTTTTCCAGTTTTTGTCTGAGTATATTTCTTTTTCACCATAGCCGTCTGTATACTCCTGAATATCCCCTGATAGCTTTTTCTCCAAATGGTATTCTCCAATCCTCTATGAGAAGAAAGGTATAGCTCTGTGAGTGGAATGCACACGTCACAAAGCAGCTCCTCAGAAATCTTCTCTCCAGTATCTATCTGAAGATATTTCCATTTTCACCATAAGCCTCAAAGTTCTCCCGAGAATCTCTTAGCTGACTAAGCTAAAACAGTGTTAGAATACTGCCCCATGAAAACAGGAACTTAATTGTGTGACTGGACTTCACGTGACCTAGAGCAGTTTCTCAGGAAGTTTCCTTCTGGTTTTTATCGGAGAGTGTTCCTTTTTCAGCATATTCTTAAGAGCGTTCCCAAATGTCCTTTCTCAGGTTCCACAGAAACAGTGATTTCAAACTGCTGAATCCAGAGAATGATTTAACTCTATGAGATGAATACACACATCACAAAGCAGTTGCTCCAAAAGTTTCTCTCCAGTTTTCATGGAAAGACGTTTCCTTTCTCACCACAAGCCTCCGGGTGCCCCTTCATATCCCTTCTCAGATTCCACAAGGACAGTTTCCAAACTGGGTAACGGGGTGAAAGCTTTAACTCTCTGAAATGAATGCACACGACAGAGAGCAGTTTTTGGAATGCTTGTTTCTTGGTTTTATTTCCAAATTATCACTTTCACCGGAGTCTTCAATGCGCTGCAAAATATCACTAATTCAGTTTTACAAGAACAGTGTTCAAACACTGCCTTATGAGAAAAGAGGTATAACTCCCTGAGTGGAATGTACACACCACAAAGCAGTTTCTCAGAAAGCTTCTCTCCAGTTTTTGACTGAAGGTATCTCCTTTTTCATCATAGGTCTGAATGTGCTCCCGAATGTCCCTTTGTGAATCCGTCCATGACACAGTTTCAAAACAGCGTAATAGAAACAATGTCCTATCTATGCGAGATGAATAGACATATCTATCACAAAGCAGTTTGACAGAAAGTTTCTTTCCAGGTTTTGTATGAGAATACTTCCTTTTTGACCGTAGCTGCCCATATATTCCCAAATATCCCCTGGTAGCTTTTTCTCCAAACGCAATTCCCCAATCCTCTATGAGAAGAAACGTATAACTCTGTGAGTGGAATGCACACGTCACAAAGCATCTCCTCGGAAATTTTCTCTCCAATATCTATCTGAAGATATTTCCATTTACACCGTAAGCCTCAAAGCATGTCAAGTATCCCTTAGCTGACTAATCTAAAACCGTGTTAAAATAGTGCTCAATGAAAACAGAAGCTTAACTGTGTGAGTGGACTTCACATGACCTAGATCAGTTTCACAGAAAGTTTTCTTCAAGTTTTTATCGGAGGGTATTTCTTTTTCAGCATATTTTTAAGAGCGTTCGCAAATGTCCTTTCTCAGTTTCCACAGAAACAGTGATTTCAAACTGCTCTAGCCAAGGAATGATTTAACTCTATGAGATGAATACACACATCACAAAGCAGTTGCTCTGAAAGTTTCTCTCCAGTTTTCATCGGGAGATGTTTCCTTTCTCACCACAAGCCTCCAGGTGCCACTTAATATCCCTTCATAGTTTCCTCAAAGACAGAGTTTCCAAACCAGTCAACGTAGTGTAAGCTTTAACTCTCTGAAATGAATGCACACGTCAGAGAGCAGTTTCTTGGAACGCTTCTTTTTGGGGTTTATTTCAGTATACTTCAATTTTCACATTAGTCTTCAGTGTGTTGCAAAACATCACTTTTTCAGTTTTACATTAACAGTGTTCAAACACTGCCTTATAAGAAAATAGGTATAACCCCCTGAGTGGAATGCATTTCTTTCTCAACATATTCTTAAGACCATTCCCAAATATCCTTTCTCAGGTTCCACAGAAACAGTGATTTCAAACTGCTCAATCCAAAGAATGATTTAGCTCTATGAGATGAATACACACATCACAATGCTGTTGCTCCGAAAGCTTCTCACCAGTTTTCATCGGAAGACATTTCCTTTATCACCACAAGCCTCTGGGCGATATTTAATATCCCTTCACAGGTTCCTCAACCACAGAGTTTCCAAAATCGGCAACGCAGTATCAGCTTCAACTCTCTGCAATGAACGCAAAAGTCAGAGAGCAGTTTTTTGGAACGCTTCTTTCTGGTTTTACTTCAGGATATTTCACTTTTTGCCATAGTCTTCAATGCACTGCAATATGTCACTTTTTCAGTTTTACAGGAACAGTGTTCAAACACTGCCTTATGAGAAAAGAGGTATACCACCCTGTGTGGAATGCACACATCACAAAGCAGTTTCTCAGAAATTTTCTCTCCAGTTTTTATCTGAAGTTATCTCCTATTTCCCCACAGGCCTGATTGTGCTCCCAAATGTCCCTTCGCAAATCCATCCATGACGCACTTTAAAGCTGCGTAATAGAAAGAAAGTGTCATTAATGTGAGATGAATACACATATCTATCACAAAGCAGTTTAACAGAAAGCTGCTTACCAGTTTTTGTATGAGGATATTTCCTCCTTCACCATATCCGTCCCTATATGAGAAAAAAAAGTATAACTCTGTGAGTGGAATGCACACGTCACAAAGCAGCTCCTCGGAAATCTTCTCTCCAGTAACTACGTGAAGATATTTCCATATTCACCATAAGCCTCAAAGCGCTCCCGAGTATCCCTTAGCTGACTAATCTAAAACAGTGTTAGAATACTGCTCAATGAAAACAGAAGCTTAACTGTGTGAGAGGACATCACATGACCTAGAGCAGTTTCACAGAAAGATTTCTTCTAGTTTTTATCGGAGGGTATTTCCTTTTCAGCATATTCTGAAGAGCATTCCCAAATGTCCTTTCTCAGGTTCCACAGAAACAGTGATTTCAAACTGCTCAATCCAAAGAATGACTTATTTCTATGAGATGAATACACACATCACAAAGCAGTTGCTCTGAAAGCTTCTCTCCAGTTTTCATCCGAAGACAGTACTTTTCTCACCACAAGCCTCTGAGCGCCACTTAATATCCCTTCACAGATTCCTCAAAGACAGAGTTTCCAACCTGAGCAATGTAGTGTAAGCTTTAACCATCTGATATGAATGCACACGTCAGAGAGCTGTTTCGTGCAATGCTTCTTTCTGTGTTTTATTTCAGAATTTTCGCTTTTTGCCATAGTCTTCCTTGCGCTGCAAAATATCTCTTTTTCAGTTTTACAGGAACAGTGTTAAAACACTGCCTTATGAGAAAAGAGGAATAACTCCTTGAGTGGAATGCACACATCCCAAAGCAGTTTCATAGAAAGCTTCTCTCCAGTTTTTATTGGGAGATATTTCCTATTTCCAAACAGGTCTGAATGTGCTGCCGAATGTCCCTTCACGAATCCGTTCATGACGCAGTTTCAAAACTGCATAAGAGAAAGAACGTTTATCTATGTGAGATGAATAGACATATGTATCACAAAGCAGTTTCACAGACATCTTCCTTCCACTTTTAGTCTGAGGATTCTTCCTTTTTCACCATAGCCATCCATATACTCCCGAATGCCCCATGGTAGCTTTTTCTCCAAACGGTATTCTCCAATCCTCTATGAGAAGAAGGTATAACTCTTTGAGTGGAACACACACGTCACAAAGCAGCTCCTCAGAAATCTTCTCTCCAGTATCGATCTGAAGACATTTCCATCTACACCATAAGCCTCAAAGCGCTCCTGAATATCCCTTAGCTGACTAACCCAAAACAGTGTTAGAATAGTGCTCAATGAAAACAGAAGCTTAACTGTACGAGTGGAATTCACTTGGTCTAGAGCAGTTTCACACAAAGTTTCTTTACAGTTTTTATCAGAGGGTATTTATTCTTCAGCATATTCTTATGAGCGTTCCCAAAAGTCCTTTCTGAGGTTCCACAGAAACAGTAATTTCAAACTGCTCAGTCCAAAGAATCATATAACTCTATGACATGAATACACACATCATAAAGCAGTTGCTCTGAAAACCTCTCTCCAGTTTTCATCGGAAGACGTTTCCTCTCTCACCTCAAGCCTCCGGGTGACACTTAATATCCCTTTACAGATTTTTCAAAAAAAAGAGTTTCCAAACTGGGCAAAGTAGTGCAAGCTTTACTTCTCTGAGATGAATGCACACGTAAGAGGGCAGTTTCTTGGAATGTTTCTTCTTGGGTTCTATTTCCGGATATTTCACTTTTCACCATGTTCTTCATTGCACTGCAAAATATCCCTTTTTCAGTTTTACAGGAACAGTGTTCAAACACTGCCTTATGAGAAAAGAGTTGTAACTCCCTGAATGGAATGCACACGTCACAAAGTTGTTTCTCAGAAAGTTTCTCTCCAGTTTTTATCTGAAGATATCTGCTATTTCCCCACAGGCCTGAATGTGCTCCCGAATGTCCCTTCACAAATCCGTCCATGACGCAGTTTCAAAACTGCATAATAGAAAGACAGTTGGGGGCGGAGCAAGATGGCCGAATAGGAACAGCTCCAGTCTCCAACTCCCAGCGCGAGCGACACAGAAGACCGATGATTTCTGCATTTTCAACTGAGGTACTGGGTTCATCTCACTGGGGAGTGCTGGACGATCGGTGCTGGTCAGCTGCTGCAGCCCGACCAGCGAGAGCTGAAGCAGGG